>NC_056726.1:584219765-584344765 GCF_019279795.1 Protopterus annectens | reverse complement strand
TTGAATCGGAGAACCTCTTGCTGTGAGGTAACAATGCTATCACTGCACCACTGTGCCATCCATGGCAAGGCCATGCAGGCCAAAGAACACCTGAAGGTTAACAGTGAAAACAGACCTGTAGACCCTGAACTTTCCCAAGACAAACAGAAGTGGAGGTTGCTCGCTGCTGCCCTATATGCCAACCAGTATAACCGGCAGTAAGTAAGCTGTAAAAAGTACAATAGTAAACTTTAAGATGAGATGAACTAAATCTAATGGATTGTCACAGATACTATGTGGGAAGAAAAATAAAGAAATCTCAACAATGATGACTTAACTAAACCACTGGTGATGCTAATGTGCTATATATTTTCATGCTACATGTTTTGTTTACACTCTGCTTGTTTCAGGTGGATAAGGCTGATTGGCTTCACTAAGTATTTGTATTTATCTTTGCTTTTTTTGGACAGAGTCATAACTGAAAATGGTCTATGAACCAGCCCACTTACTGAGATAACAAACATTAAATTAATAAATGAATTATGAAAGGTATTGTCATGACAAGTGAAACTTGTCAGATGTGTTTATTTCCTTCTGTTTAATCCCCACGTCTCAGCACATTCCTTACACTCCTGAGTGCACTCATCACTAGCCTTATACCATGCAATATTGCGTATAGTTCAACAAAACAGCTGATATATCAGTTCATTCAGTAATACTATTGCATCAAATCAAGTGTGTGCAGGCAGAATGCAAAAAGCTGTCTTTGTTTATTACTCTGTTAATGATAAAGAGGAAATTAAATACTGAGGATATGAAACTGGTGACACTGCAGCAATGCAGAAATGGAAGAAAAAAAGCAGTTGCAGAACACTGGCTTTTCTCCTACTGAGCAAATAGTAGATTTACTGAATAAATAAAGTGGAGTGATGAAATAAACAGGCAAGTGTAATCAAACGTTTGGAAAGAATAGAACCTGCGGTTGGTCAGCAAAGATGGGGGAAGGTACATGATAGACCTGATGCTTACAAATTGAAAGAATCTATGTTCTATAACATGAAGTTATACACAGATCATAAGAAAGCACAGAGAAAGGATAGGAAAAGTAAAGGAACATAAGCCTGAAGGTCATCAAGAGCAAGTTTAGAATGAAGTAGTTAATAACTAGACCGGGAACACATGATGTGCCATAAAGGTAGGACTACACGGATACCTCCGAAAGAATCTAAAATGTATTGTGGGGTGTGATGGTGGAGTCAGTCCTGTGCTTTTGATAAAAGTTTAAACAATGGATAAAAAGACAGGCTAGCACAGCAATGGGTAAATTGAAAATTAATTAATGCAACTGGAGTAAAAGCAAGGCAAGTGACGTGTACTGCAGAAAAACAAGAAGGATGGGATTTAAGTCCAAATAATGCAACCTGTGCTGTCTCATCCACTTCTTTTTTCATTTAACATGGCAACTCAGGCTTTTATAATGTATAGGGTGCGTAGACTAGGGTGGGTAAGGAATGTGCTGAGACATTGGGGAAAAACACAGAAGGAAATAAGCACATCTGACACATCCTCTAGTATATATTGGAATAGTTTACTCTAGAAACAATAACAAGTGGTACACAAGGATGAGAAATGAAAAGTGAGGTAAATGGGTTAAAGAACTAATATGGAATGATTTATAGCAGGAATAACATTTGGACAAATCCTCATGTTTGACAGACATAGTGTTAAGGTCAGCAGAATCACACAGTGATAGATCAAGCTAAATTCTGACTAACTAACTAAATTCGCAGATGACTACAAACTAGGAGCCATAATCGAAACTCCTAACGATGTGGACATCCTACAAACTGGCCTCACTGAGACAGATGCCTGGTGTCAAAGACATGGTCTCAAGCTCAATGCCAAAAAGTGCATTGTCATCTCCTTTGGTAAAAACTCTGTACCCATGAGCTACAACATAGGCGGTAGTATACTTAACACCGAAAGTGTGATAAGAGACCTTGGAACACAGGTGGACAGTAGTCTCTCCTTTGATAATCACATCACCACAGTGGTCAGGAAATCCTTCTACATGGCACACCTCATCACAAAAGGTTTCTCATCCAGAAAAAAAGAGGTCATTGATCCCCTCTACTCATCGCTCATTAGACCCATTATAGAGTACAACGCCCTTTTTGATATGTACCTCACAAGACATCTACAACAACTGGAAAGGCTGCAAAAATACCTCACAAAGATGATTACTGACCTCAGACAGATGCCTTATGCAGACCATCTCAAAAAACTCCAGCTTTACTCCATTGCATATCGCCTACTCAGAGGCAATCTCTGCCTAACATACAAAGCTATGTCAAACCCAGAGCTGTTGGACATGCTCCACTTAAAGAAATCCCAATCCCTCTGAGCTACATGCTCTAGGGACCTAAACCTTGTCACCACAATAAACAGAACATGCTGGAGGGATAGATTCCTGTCCCAGAGACTTCCCATACTCTGGAACAGACTACCTATCTATGTCAAACAGAGCTCCTCATTAGCACTCTTCAAGAAAAATCTTGATGATTGGATGGGTAATAGGAAATTCACCCCGGCGATCACTTCTGTGGTTCTGCTTGACAGGGGCACAGGAAAATAATTTTCTTGGGTGGCAAAAGCCAGGGTACCTTTTTGGCTAGGCTTGTATAGGCCCTAGGGCCAATAGCCTAGTACCTACCTATGAACCTATGAACCTAAGTAGAATAAGAGATTGTAAGTACTTGTGGGAATATAGCATGGTAGTAATGGAGATAACATTAGAAATACTGTGGCTTTGAATGGTGGCTGATGACAACATGAGTAACGGGGTAAGTGGTAGTATCAGTAAAGACATTTGATCACAGTGATACTGTAGTATGAGTAATGACATTCATTCACAGAGACACCCAAACTGACATGACATACTATAAAGGCAGGTACATATGCACAAGAAATATACTGCAGGGGGAAGGAAAGCAAAATGTATCACTGGAGCAAGACAGCAGGAGTACAGTACCATTTATACTAGGTAAGGTGACTAATAACTGGTTTCTGGGGAGTGCCTCAGATACTATTAAGAAATGAATGGGAGGCTAGGGCAGAAAGGGGAAGATGAAATATTTTTCAAAATGTCATACTGCCCGGGTTTGGTGGACCTTCAAGGCTGATGACTGTAAAGAGAAGGGCGTCTAAAAGGTCTTTGCCACAGTGAGTAATTGCTGCTAACTATTGGAGATATTGAACAACATTAAATCAAATGACAACCAGATTTAGTCATACAGAACCACAGAACTTCATTCAATAAAGTAATTATCAAAACAACACTTTGATGCTTGAGATATTAAGTAAGCTATGTAAGAACAGACCTGAGAAAGAAGGATTGGGTAAGACTAAGATGAATTAGTAGTATATGGAAACTGTGCAAACAAACCCCAAACAGTGAGTAAATCCAGAAACAAGTAGTAAATCACCAAGAACCCAAACAAGGCAGGAGGCAGACACTTCTGAAATAAAATCAGAAAAATTTATTACAAAAGGTTAGCGCTTCCAAAGTGATCAACACTGTTTCCTCAGACAAAAAACAAAATAAAAATATATATATATATATATATATATATATATATATATATATATATATATATATATATATATATATATATATATATGGATCACTTTCATTTCGTTGACAGTTAATTTCACTGACACTCAACTCAGCAGGCCCAATTTACTGAAACTTCATTTCACTGACACTCATTTCGTCGACAATGATATATGGCCTATTCTCCACTGTAGAGCGACCCTGGAGTTAGAATATATAGTAAGGGGAGGTGTTGGAGGGTGAATCCCCCTACATACTGGGGTTATATAATGTTTTTTTGTTAACAGTTATTCATTGCACTTGTAAGAAAGCATATACTGTAAAACGTTTATGATATGTGGGGGGGCTTCACCCCCCATTGTGGGGGGCTGTGCCCCCCACACCATCCCTTACTATATATTCTAACTCCAGGGTCGATCTATAGTGGGGTATATGCCATATATCATTGTCGACGAAATGAGTGTCAGTAAAATGAAGTGTCAGTGAAATGAAGTTTCACTCTATTGGGCCTGCTGACTTGGTTGTCAGTGAAATGAACTGTTGAAATGAAGGTGACCCATGTATATATATATATATATATATATATATATATATATATATATATATATATATATATGGATCTACCTGACAACATCGACACTTCAGAACACCGACGACTCACCACACCGACACATTATTGATTGACAGTTCACAAAAACCTCATACACCTCACACATCATAACACAAAACAAAACAAATCCCTGTCCAAAACCCCACAACAACAACACCACACACAAACACCAAAACAACACTAACACCAACCTTACATGCACAATCTACTACCCTAACCTAATAACGAACCTAAAGGTCCGGTCGTCATCGCACACTACTACTCCTACCCCTAACCTCTAACTCTAAACCGCCCTAACTGCCCATACTAACCCAAAAACTTACCCAAAACCCCCTTTACCTAACCCTACCCAACCATAACTTTAACTCCCCTTATCCCTACAGCCCAGCACACACACCGCGCTGCTCACCTACTTACTTTACCTTCAACCTAACCTTCTTTATCCACCTAATCCATACAGACCGTCAACTTACTTATCACACCCCCGTACACACCGTCCCCACGTCATTACACTTACCTTATTCGCACCCCCTACATCTCACACGTTATCCGACTACCTTAGTTGTCTCTCGCGCCGGTGTTTTCTCTCCGTGGTTCTGCGGTGTTGTCGATCTGTCGATGTTGTTATATATATATATATATATATATATATGCACACATACACTTAACCAACCAATCCCAAGTACTAAAAATCCCTCCAAAATTACCAGTTAGTTACATCACACAATTTAAAGAAATATAGTCCAAAAACACACAATATATGCTCACTTAAGCTTTCTAGACTTCAATACAGGTTTAATAGGGACACAGTCATTCAACACATGTACCCTGTGGGATCCCAACCTTAAAATCCTTTGCAACTCAGTTTCTTCAGTCTTGTTGGTAATATCCCCCATTCTCATGGTTTCAGTCAAAACATGTAAAACTTGAAAAAGAAAAATGTGCTGACTGCCAAACGAAATGGTATACTTGGCTAGGGGACTATAATCAAAACCCCTCCTAGTACAATACAAATGGTCCCTCACCCATTCCCTAAGATGTTGATTAGACTTACCCACATAGAATCTGAAACATACTACACAATGTGCCATGTAGACCACGCTCACAGTCTCACAATTTGCTGAAGCCCTTAACTGTCAGAGAAGTCCCGTTCCTGGATGTTTAAAAAATCTGGATTCATCTATGTACTGACAGTACATGCATGTACCACATTTGCGAATGCCAGTCACTGGTCTATCCAAAGGAACATATACCCTGGGATAACACAAATGTTGCTTCAAGTTTCTTTTATTCTTGTGAATAAACCTGGGGTGTGAACCTACTATAACAGATGTCTTCTCATCCACTAGTAGAATGGGCCAATTTTTTCAAACTATGTCCTTAATTATGCCCACATCCTGTGTATAGGATAAAATCACAGTAACCTGAGAAGGCGGAAGTGGCTGCTCCCTTACTACTCTCACTTGATCAGAAAAATAAGGTTTCACCAGTCCTCCCTTCTTATTCAAAACTTTAATGTGTGCCCGATGTATTTCATCCACAGTGTATCCCCTTTTCATGACAGCATTCTTTAAGTAATCCAACTCATCAAAGAGGCCAATACCCTCACAGGACATACGTGAAGCCCTCAGGGTTTGTCCAATCACTATGTTAGTAAAAATGTGTTGGGGATGCATGCTTTTTCTATGGAAGAAAGCTGGACAATAACAGTCCTTACTATGTAGTTTCATAGAAAATCCATTCCCCTTCCTAAACACAGTCACATCTAAATAGTCAATACTCTCTTTAGAATAACTCATTGTAAACTTAAGGAAACTACTACTCCTATTCAAACTCTGAAAAAATTCTAGGAGATCATGATCCTCACCTCGCCAACCAATAAAGAGGTCATCGACAAAACATCGATAAAAACACACTTTAGAGTCGCTTCTACCTAATATGTATTGTTCCCACACCACCTTTACCAGGTTGGCATACAAGTTGGTGCAACTGGTGCCCATGCCCACCCCGCTTTCTGCCAATAATAGAAATCTTTAAACAAAAAAAATTATGTTCAAGAACCAATTCAAGTAAAATGCAGAGAAACTCTATATGTTGTAACTGCAATTTACCATGTCTAATTAGGGTGGCCTTCACCATGCATATGCCCTCCTGACTAGGGATGCAGGTGAAAAGAGAAACTACATCTATAGTGACTAATACATCAATTTTAATACCTTTAGACCCCGTAGTAGCTATATACAGATCATTAAGAAACTGCTCTGTGTCTTTCAAGACTACAGAGAAATCTTTCAAAATCTCTCTAAGTTGTGAATCTAGATAAATGGAGATTGGCTTGGTCAACCAGCCACCTCCAACTACAATGGGTCTAAACATAGGATGGGTTGGATGCTTATGGATTTTGGGGAGACCATGCAACTGGGGTACCAATGGTTCATCAACTTTAAAAAAACTGAAACAGTTCCTTACTAATAAGTACCATACACAAACTCTCCTGTAATGCATTCAAAATATGTTCTTGAATCACAACAACTTTTTCAGGCTGTACTGTGCAATACACCTTCAAATCTAATAGCATTTTACAAATTTCCCCATTGAATGGTAGTAGTAAAGAAGGAAATATAGAAATTACCAATAAGATGACAATGTATGAAAATAACAAATTATTCATCACTACGTATACATTAGATAGCACAGAAATTGTTAAATCCATTAATAAGAAATGGAATTTAATTATGCTAGAGGATGAAACAAGAGAAAAATTGGGTACCCACCTCATAATAGTTTATAGAACAGATATGGCATTCAAAAATCTATTGGAAAGAGGAAATACTTTCTGTTCAGCAAGTGATTTGAAAAGAAGGGGAACAATAAAATGTAGGAATTGTTCCCAATGTAGGTATATTATGGAGGACAATGTTTTTAGTGTCTGTAATAAGACATCTAAGATCCAAGGACACTATACATGTCACACCAGACAAGTGGTATACATGGCAAGATGTAAATCATGTCCAGCCTTTTATATAGGGAAGACCTGTAGAAAATCTAAAGAGAGAATTTATGAGCACCTGATGGATATAAAAAATTAAAAGATGTTGAATGCTTTATACAGTCATATTAAAATATGTGATAACCACAAGTTTTATTTCTTTATTATTGAACATGTAAAAAATGATATACAAGGGAGGAGAATTAAAGAACAACTGGATTTAGTTAAACTGAAATGGCAGCTAAAATTAAATGCAACCAATAGTCCAGGATTAAATGATGCTTGCTCGATCAGTCCACTTTTAAAATTGAGATATTATAATCGTTTTTAAAATTGTATGTTTTTAAATTGATGTTATTAGGTTGTTAATATTAAGTCTGAATTGTATAATTGGAGTAAATTGATTTTGATTATGGCATGTCTCATGATTTTATTGTGTAATTTAAGTGTGTGGAAATTAGTAGAGTTTGTTCTGAGGAAGTCCTATACAACAGGAATAAAAGCGCTTAACTGTTTAAATAAACAATAGCAATTTTACTGATGGCTCTTTTTGCCCTTTTACACTGTACTTACATTTGGGAGTTTTTGTGTGGTTCTGAGACTGTTAATGATTAAGATCTTTACCTCATATGCACAACATACAGAGTTAGATTCTGATCAAAGCTAGACTTAAAATATCCTTTCAGCACAGTTAGCCTAGTACTCAGTTATGAACAAAGTTTTAAGAAGCTGGGGTACAAAGAGAAAACCACATTGACATGGTGGTGATTGCTTATACTAAGACATTCCAAGATGCAGAGTAGCAAGCAGCACCCCCTGGTATAATATGGAGTGACCTTATAATGATGGATCTCTTATTTGTTAATGAATAAATGATTTTGTGAATCTTTGTTTTAACAAAGGTGAGATTAAACAAAAAATGTGCAAAATCCATTCAGAGGGCTTATGCGCCACCCCCCATTTGTCTTTCACTGACATTGTCAGTAATGCCCATTAGAATAATAATTATTTTTATACTTTAATCATTTTTAATGTTCAAAAACTACAGAATTAGCACATCAGATAAAATCTGTACAGAACACTGAATTGACAGCACCATTGTTTTTGTTGATTGGGAAAATCTAACTGGGCAGAGCCCATTTACAGTGGAGGCTTAGGGAAAAAATCTCCACCATAGCACATTTATATTAACAAGTGAATTTCGGACAGTTCTCAGAAAAACAGTTATATTTCTCATCAAACAACAAACATAATTACAAGACATGTATATACAGTAATGTAACTACATTAACAATTATAAATCTATACAGTTGTTCCAACTGTAAAATCTTGCAGAAGTAAATGGACTGATATTGCAGAAGTGAAAAACATTATTGTAAAGAAGTTTAGCGTTCTTACATTTCAGTAAAAAATTTGTAAAGAGTTCAAAATAAGTAATGAAGTAAGTTATAAAATGATATGGGAAGGGAGATTTTAATATTGCACAGGTTTGTAAAAAGTTCAAAAGATATAATGAAGTAAGTTCTAAAATGATGTAGGGAGGATGATAGCAATGTACAAGAGGACAGTGGTAATAGCATATGACTAAGAGAACATGGTATAGGATTTGTTCTATTTAGGATGCCTGTTCCAAATTGGTGTATCTAGAAGGTTTATAACTTACTTCAAGAAGAGTCGATAAGCAGTAAGAAGTTAGTATTTTTACTAGAGGTCTCAGCCTGGTGATGAACATGAGCATGACCAGGACTGAGTAAGGTATGGTCTGAGCTGGAGTTAAAAGCTTGGGAGTTTGTTAGTCAGTTTTACTTGTATAGGGATGGTGTTCCAGATTTTGGAGATGTAACAGGAATATAGCAAATCCCCAACTGAATTGTTTTAGTAGTGCTTTGTAGACATTTATCACCAGAATGGAGGTCCCTTGTTGGGGTATAGGGCAATAATATTTTTTTTTAATGCAGGACACTGGTCAGGAAAATATATCAATTTGTATAGCATAACTATCTGAGAGTATGTTATGTCGTAGTTAAGGTCTAGCCAGTTTAGCTGCTCTAAGACTTTGCAGTGGTAAACTCACTGTGCAGTGTTGGCAGCAAATGTTGCTACTTTATTGTAACAGGAGGCTAGTCTGGAGATTAGTGTAGAGCTTAGGTTTGTAAGGATAGGTGAGGCATATAAGAGGGTTGGAAGCAAATAGGATGAGGCTAGGTTTTTTTTTTTTTTTTTTTTGCTGGGTCTGTAAGGTACTGTTTTGCCCTGTAAAGGAAGTCAAGTTTCTGGTGGGCCTTTTTAATTGTTTCAAGAATATGTTGATCAAACTTAAAATTGTCATCTATTACAATGGACAGTAATTTAATCTGTGCTGCTACCTCAATTTTAGCATTATTTTTGGATGTAACCAAGAATGATTGTTTGTGCCGGCTGTAATGTTTCAGGGTGAAGAGCATAATTTTTGCTTTTTTGGGATTAAGGACTAGGTTTGAATTTTTCAGCCAGGTTTTGATTGAAGAGAAAGACACTTGGTTGATTTCTTGTAGTCTGGATATTGTGGAGGATGCACATATTAATATTAAAGTCAAATCATCTGTGTATTGTACTATATTTCCTTGGTGCATGGCAATGTGAAGCTTGTTTATAAAAATATTAAATAGCCCTGAGGGACATCAGTGGTAACTGGAAGAGAGGAAGAGAGATTGTGTTGCCATTTGACTGCTTATTGCCTACCATATAGATAACTAAGCAACCATTTAAGGGAAGCTCGAGAGAGGCCTATAGGACAGAATTCAGTGAGTAAACCTTGGTGTGATACAGTGTTGAAAGCTTTGGATAAGTCTAGGAACACAGCTGGCACTAGGTTACCGTTGTTCATTTGCTGGTTTATAGTATTAGTGAAGTAAACAGAGGGCAGTAGTTGTGCTGTGGTAGGGTCTGAAACCATGCTGTCTTTCCAAAAAGCAGATTATTTCAACTTAGTTAATGAAGAAGCTGAGCAAGAAGACAATTTCCAAGTATGTGTGTGTGTGTGGGGGGGGGGGGTTACAATGGACCTGTTATTATTAAACCATGTAGATGTGCCACCTTTGTGGATTTTTTCTACACGGGAGGAACATATTTTTGGATATAGATCTATTTATCAATAAAGAAACTGGAAAAGCAATTGCATCTGCAGCCGTTTTTAAGTAGTCTGATGGGAGATGGTCAGCAGCTAAGAAGGTTGGTTTCAGCTTATGTAGGAATGTTTTAATAGTGGAGATAGATAATGGGTTGAAGAAAAATAGGTGAGGATATTTAGCAGAGGCTGCTAGTTCTAAGAGGGTAGTGGATGTATTATTGTTTGTGAGAGACAATATAGTCTGTATAATTTTTATTTATTTATTTACCGGGAAAGTCCGAGTTGGAATGAGCCAATTTTCAGCAGAGGCCCAGGGAGAAACACTCCAGATGCATGTCTTTGTAAAATGGGAGGAAACCAGAGCAAACCCACACGAACACAGGGAGGATATGCAGACTCCACACAGAAGGCACTCCAGCCAAGAATTGAACTAAAGAACCTCTTACTATGAGGCGACAATGCTACCACTGCACCAATGTGCTGATTAAAATAGTTGTTAAACTGTGAGGAAACTGAATCAGCATTATTGGTGGATGTAGGGGTGGGGGTGGTAATTTGGCCTGATGTAAAAGTTTTGTTATGGATGTTCAGAAGAGGTTTGGGTTGTTTTGATGTTTAGTTTGGAAAATGATATAATATGTTTGCTTCTCATGTTTTTATTTGGTATTTTTTTCCTATTCCTTAGTTGCCTGAAAAGTTGAAATGTTTTTTATATTCTATTTTTGACCCACTCTTTCCAGGATTTGTCACACAGTAGCATTAATTTGTTACTTTCTTCTGCTAGCCATGGTGCAGGATTGGATTTGACCCTTTTAGTACATAGATTGGGGCAAGATTATTGAGAATTTTTAGGAATATCTTATTGAAGTGTGAGGCAGCAGAGTCTAAGGGCAGAGATTTTAGTGGCTTCCCAGTTATATTCTCATAAGGATTTGAAAAAACTGTCCCCCAGATTCACGAAACCTCCGTGTAAGACTTAATATGTCTTACTCGGAGGCTGCAGTTGAACGGTATGACGTCAGCATGCCATGAATATTCATGAGGGCACGCTGACTCATCCGTAACTCTTACACGGACTGAGTAGGCAAGCAGGGGGCGTGTCCGACTGCCGAGCAGTCTAAAAGTCCATGCCTCTGCAAGTTTATAAAAAGCATAATGTCAACAGACAAGAGCGAGTTTGCTCAAATGTACTTGCACCCAACACCACACTCCCTGACACTGTAAACCCCCATCACAGTTATAAAACGTAAAATATTAATTTTATTTTTTTTAAATCCACGATATAGCTGCCCGTATTTGCACTTGTTTGCGCGGGTGTGCCCATTGCTTAACCACAGTTAGCAATTGTGACATTGAAGAGCATATAAGAACTACTTATGCAAATTAATCCAAATAGCAATAGCATAATGGTAGAGCGTATGCACAAAGCGAAGGCGTTCATGTCCCACCACTCCCCTTCTTCTTTATGTTTTAAAATCAGTATTTGAAATAATGCCAGACATATATGATTAAAATTTTATTAAAAGCAGTGACATGGCCAATGTATCAGTGAACAAAATATATATTGTTAAAGGACCCAGATATATAATAGCCTGCTGTTAAGCAACGTTTTACCCATCTAAACAGAGGTGCCCATAGTTTAATAGTGCTTTACCCAGCTAAACAGAGTTGCCCATAGTTTAATAGTGATTCACCCAGCTAAACAGAGTTGCCCATAGTGTAATAGCACTTTACCCAGCGCAATAGAGTTGCCCAAAGTTTAAAAGCACTTTACCCAGCGCAATATGTTTGCACGGACGTGTGCGCCATGCCAACCAGGGCACCGTACGGCACCGGGGAGCAACGTAGAGCTAAGTTGCTTAAACACAGCCACACCCCCTAGCCTGTCTAGACAGTATTAAAATAAAAAGAATGACAAGGTTCGAACCCAGGACCCTTTGCATCATAATCAAAGTACAGAACCACTAAGTCAAAACAACATAAGGGAAGCAGCCACTATTAACATTCATAAACTTACGAATGGTAGTTTAACCATTACTAAGCAGGTCTGCAGTCAGCCGAGAATTTTACAAAATGGCCAATCACAAAAAAGTGCGGGAAATGTGGCATATTTAAGCCCCATAGGCAGGAATACTCACCATAACTGATTGTAGCTCACATTTGCAGTCAGAATGGCAGGTACAGGAGGGGGTTCACGCTTCCGAGTGCAACATTGGGGCATCAAGGAGTCCAAATACATGGTTTGGCTCCTTGTCCACCTTCACGAGACAAGACTCCTGCAGGGCCAGTTCCAAGGGACAGAGTACAAGGCAGAGGCTTGGAACTGGTTAGCTCGTGACCTCACCAGTGCCACATGCGTTCCTCAGATTGGTGAGCAGGTCCGTCACCACCATGCAGACCTGAAGAGACGAAAGCAGGACCACCTGAACCAGTGGATACAGGAGGTCCATGGGATGCAGAATGCTCCACAACTGAGTATGTAGCCATGGAATGCAGTATGTAAGAATTGATAATGGAGTATGTATAACGGATAGGAATGTCTCAATATCCCTTCATTTACTTTATAGCTGCAGGTGACCGTGCTGCAAATCAGCAAGCCTATGCTGATAGGCTGCTAAGGCTGCACCACCAGGCAGGTTAGTGATTATTCTGCACGTATTGTTATATAAAATATGGGAGGGAGCATGAAAGAAAGTGTTGTAGTCCAATAAAACAGCCATATAATTGCCTGAATAAGTCCTCTGCATGTACTGTCAGATAAAAACGTCAGAGAGGCAGAAAAAGAGTGTAGTAACCCATTAAGAAAGGTAACATATGTCTGGAATAATATCCCTGCAGGCACTGTCGTATAACATAAGTGAGTGAGCCTGAAAAAAGATTGTTCTAACCTATTAATAAAGGTATAATATGTCTTGAGCATGTCTGCCATAAACACCGTTAAAACAAATAAAGGAGTGAGCCTGTGGAAAAGTGTGCAATGTCATTAATAAAGGTCTAAAACCCAGAGTGTGTCTGTGTCACAGAGTCTGAAATGTTGTTGTACCTTTGCATTATACAAACAGTACTGTTTGAAAATGTGCTGGCAACCCAGAGTTATGCAGTCCCATATAAAGTGGGTGATGGAAGTGCTAGTAGCTGTGAAACATATATACAGTCCACAATAGTCAGTTACTGGCTGGCATGAATAAGTAAACCTGGCACACGTGTAGCATGTAATTATTCACCAGAAATGTGAGCCTGTGTCAAGAAATGCAGGGTTCTGTACAAATTGAAGTGAAAATGTCATGTGAAAACATCCCAGATATGTAGATAAAGAAATATAAATGCAAACAAGAAATATGTAGCAGTAACATCTGCATCCTGGACAGTTAGCATGTCAGATATAGGTCAGGCATATATTGAACTAGCCAAACCCATGACACAACCTAATGTATGGTGGCAAGTGTAATAATACAGGTAGGGGATATACACTTGCAGTCACTGGAAATGTAGTGTAGACTAAAAGGTCATTATAAGATGTTAACCAAGGTTTTTTCTACACCCTACCGTATGTGCATAAACCATGCAATTTCACACCTCAATGGGTATGTGTAACCTTAAATATTTGTTGGGACATATGTCCTATTGTTTTATAAATATATGCATTGATGTTGATGCATGTGCCCTGTTCAAATACCATGTTCATGGTGGCCTGTTGCTACCAAACATCCCTGCATGCTGTTGGAATATCCACTGTCATTCAGTATATGCATGTGTTATGCTTGCTGTTCAACTGTTGGAACCTTGGTGTGTTGGGTTAATGGGAATATTATTGCATGCTGGTACAACTAATCTGGAATGCTGTTGTTTATGTTGTAATTAAACACACCTAATCACAGAATGTATGAGAAGGCTGGTCCCAGCGGACCCACCTGTCCCTCCTCAGTTGGCGAGTGCACCTGGCACCAGCAGGTCCGGTGCCCAGCCTGGGCTCCCCTCCTCCGTTGGTCCTGTGCCACCTTCGGGTCAAAGCGCTGCAGGGGATGGGGCTCATCCCCCCGTGCAATCATGGGCAGAGAAGGGCCACCTGTCACCCTTTGAAGGGTCTGGGCTATGGTGCGTGGGGAGATCCAGCATTCAGTCGCTGATCCCCTACGCCAGCTTGAGGCGAGAGTGGCGCATATCTCAGGTGAACCTGCCTGCCCTACTTAGCCATCAGCACAGCCACCCTCGGGGTGGGGATCTCAGTTCTACTGTTACCATCTGTGGGCTCATGGGCTTGCAATTTCCAAACAACCTTCCCCATCATTTGTGTTCACCCACCCCATGTGTCAAACTCTGCCCCTGTATGCATCTTGTTTGTCTTGTCTGTTTACCTCCCCAACCTACCTCCCCAAATATACCTACATCCTCTACCTCACATTCCACTCTCACCTGAAAAAAAAAATTAAAAAAAAGGGCAATCTGTTCCCACAAAAAATTACACCCCATACATAGCTGCCCAATTCGCACACATGTCCACTGGACATGTAAACTGATAATTCTAATTGGCAGTACAACATATTTTGTTGTCCTCACCCCTCTCTCAGGGGTGGAAGGTTTCAAATTTCACACCAAATTACAAACATATGCACAGCTGTTTCTGGTAAAGAAATGGGCAGCTATGGACCTTCCCTACACCCATCCTGCACATCCCAAGCTGGTTTCCCTACTGTCTTTCCCTCTTTGTGCCCCCTTTTTCACCACTTTCCTATCTCCCTATTTTCTTTTCTTTAAAAGAAATTAGCGCGGGGGTTAGCGGGAGTAAGCACTTTTAAGCAGTAGTTAGCGAGGGTGCGCGAGTGTGAGCTTGTGTGTGCTTAGCTAAGCATTGCTAAGCGTCACGCAAACCCGCGCAAACCCGCTTACAACTGCTTAAAAGTGCCTTAGTCACTCTGTATGACAAGGCCCTTGTACTGCTCGGCAGCAAAATAAAATACCCGTGTCAGTCTCGAACCCGGGACCTTAGACTCACCAGTCTGCATGAAGTACCACTACACCACAGCCAATATACAATAACTTACTGCTTAAAGTAATATATCATGCATTACCATGAGTGAATGTAAAGGGAAAATAGGAATGGCATAACACAAATCTTGTTCTGGAGGCCTTAACCAGCAGGTGTTGTTGAATTGCATGACATGACTGTGAAAAGAGAATCAGCCATGCTAGTACGGAATAAGGTTACAGTAGCAGCTTACAAACCACACACATTATCAGAGCAAGATAAACACTGGCATATTTGCATAGGTCACAGGCCAGACCTCCCAACAGTGACTGCTCTACAGTGATGGCCCTGATTTGTAAACAAATGTTAGCTGTGCCCCTCTGACTCTCTGTGAAATGTACTAATAGTAGGCAGAAAGGTGTTGAATGTCACTTAATGACAAATGTCAATAAGTGAGAGTAGACACCGTTTGCACGTCAGAAAAGGTGCAGTAATAGATATGCTCTGAATCCCCCAAAGTCTGAACTGCAAAATGTCTGAACTATATGACAGGTGTATCCCAGTTATATGTACCTTTCCCTGAGGCTGCTCAAATATATACGTGAGAGTATCTGAGGCCTGGAAGAGTCAGAAACACACAGGCATATCAGCTTGTCTGCTGTTACACACTCTGCAAATAGCTGTAGAATGAATCCCACAAGCATGCCCTTATGTAGAAGTACAACACAGAAATATCAAAGGATGTAGCCATGTACTGCTAGCAACCACCTGTGACAATGCCATTGTTCAGGTGCTGAAAACACTGCTGTGGTGCACAGTCAAAGAATACTAGGCTGACCTCTGTCTACCATCTGGATATGTCCACAGGTGGGAGCTACTCAGACAGACTACAAGCCTTCATAGACTTACAGGTACACAGCAACCCTGCATGTTCAGTAAGATAAACATCACACGATAATAAATAATGCACTCTGCAGTTCAGCACCCCTACCCAAAGGTACTATATACCCATGTAGTCAGGCACAACCAAGGGTGTAGGTAGGCATACACAGTACAGAAATATGTCCAGTTGTCCTGAGCAGACTATGCTAATGTCAACACAAACAAACCACAAACTTCTTCAGAAGTGAGTAACGTACTAATGACAGTATAGCAGTTCACAAACAGTGCATGTGTCTGATATTCATAACTGGTAGTACAACATACTTAGTTGTCCTCACCCCTCTCTCAGGGGTGGAAGGTTTCAAATATCCCACAATAACTTGGTGCTGAAAGAAATATAACATGCATTACAAGGAGTGAATGTAAAGGGAAAATAGGAAAGCCATAGGAATACATTGCAATAAAGAAATATAACATGCATTACAAGGAGTGAATGTAAAGGGAAAATAGGAAAGCCATAGGAATACATTGCAATGACTACAGTAGTATGCCAGTTAATTCCCTAATTCCAAAAGAAAGTACATACTCCCATGTATCCAGTGTTAGCATTAGGAGGTGTGAGTAAACTTACACACTGAGAAGAGTGTACTGGAAGAAGCAACAGTCAGGTTTCAGTACAACATGCATTTCACTGGCTGCAACCCAGCTTCAGATATGAGATATATACCAACCTTCTGACTGACACAACAGTGTCCACAGCAAACAAGCATGGTCCCCACCTTGCAAAACTGAAAGGTCTACACCTACCTAACCTATCATTTTATAGCAGTGTCCTGAAATCACAGTGCGAGCTGAAATTACCACACAGCAGGCTGCATGCAATTACTAAATGGTGGGCACCAATTGGTGCAGAGGCCATCACATGCACATGTGCAGATACCTAGAAAAGCAGCTTGTACTTGCTGTCCACACATGCAATCATATCATTGCAGCAACTGGAGAGAGAGAGAGATATAGCTAGAGAGAGACAGACAGACAGAGACAGACAAACAAACAGAGGCAGCTGGAGACACCAAACCAAAAAAAATAAATAAATAAATAAATAAATAAAACACGTCAATAGATACAACAGACAGAGGTGAGAAATACAAAGGTAAGGTATGTAACAGAGATGTATTTGCTGGCATCCGAATGATGTGTCTGAAGGGTACTTTACATACTGTGAACCCTCCATATGTGGTAGCAGTCCGTATCTATATGTATATGCAGATGTGCATAGCGCAAGGGACATACTGCAACTGTTAGTGAAGGCTGGACATATATATGTAGTTGAAGGTTGCTATGTGCACATATCTATGTAGGTTGTAGTGTGTGACATTGAAAACAGCAAGCAGTGCAGGTATATGCCATGTGGTGGTTAAATGCTGTGGGACTGAGTTACAGCCAGTGAGGTCTGCTACAGCTATATGGCCTGAGGACAGCGAAATGCATTCTGCACAACACTGTGCAATATTATTACATAATTGTATGTCTCACAACTGTTTCATAATTGATATTCCCACCATGAAAGGTGGGCAGTATATGTGCCTATATGTGCATGTATATGTACAGCAATGGATGTTTACAAGTATGCATATATATATATATATATATATATATATATATATATATATATATATATATATATATACATATATATATATATATATATATATATATATATATATGTATATATATTTATATATGTATATATATATATATATATATGTATATACATATATATACACACATATATATATATGTATCTATATATATATTTATATATATATATATATATATATACATATTTACATATATGTATATATATAGATATATAGATATGTAGATATATAGATATATACATATATAGATATATATAGATATATAGATATATACATATATAGATATATATAGAGATATATAGATATATACAGATATATATGGATATATATGGATATATATAGATATGTTTATATATATATATATATATATATATATATATATATATATATATATATATATATATATATATATATATATATATATATATATATATATATATATATATATATATATATATATATATATATATAAATATATATAGTGAGAGAGGGAGACATGGGGTCAGACGTATTGCAACAGGTGTCTGGTGACTAAGGCATGGGCTGAACACCAGTGTTGATACTGCAGTGCCATACCCCATTCGAAAACACTTTACCCACTAACTACCAGATAGGTGGTTGCCTGCCTAACACTGAAGGTGTCAGAAGGGAACATGGACACAGGTGGACAGTAGCCTCCCCTTTGATATTCACAGTGCCACACTAGTCTTCTAATCTGTCTACGTGGTACGTGTCATCACAACCGTTGTGTCATGTACGGAAATATAGGTCAGTGTTCCCCTGTACTCATCACAATGCCCCATGTGGTATGTGCCTCACATGACTACTACAGCAAGTGGAAAGGCCACAGACATACCTCACAAAGAGTAATACTGCCCTCAAACACATACCCTATGCAGACTGACTGACATAACCACAGCTACAGTGCGTTGCATACCGGCCACCCAGAGGTTACCTCTGCAGAACATACAGAGGTATGTCACACCCATAACAGTCAGACAACCACCATGTCATCTCCTCACAATCCCACCGGGCTACACGGCCTAGGTCCCTAATTGCCGCCACCTCACTAAACAGCACATACTGGAGGGATAGGCTCCTATTGTCAAATATGCCATACTCTGGAGTACATCACCCAACATTAACAAACAAGGCTTCTCAGTAGCAGATGTCATACATACCCCTGATGATTGTCTGGGGGATAGGTAACACGCCCTGGGAATCACCTCTGTGTATCCGGTTGACAGGAGTAAGTGAAATCAAATTACATGTTTGTCAAAGGTCAGTGTAGCATATGGCTAGGCTGCGGTAGGCCCTAGGGCCAATAGCATATTACCTACCTATGACACAATGCACACACACATGTACTCAGTGCAATACCTGCTATGTGAGGTGGAATGAGTGTGACAGTGAATGTGTGCAAGGTCTGTAATGGTGTGATAGCTTACTGTGAGGTTGTTTCTGTCATGGTCATTTGTGTCCTAGGTGTGAGGCCAGAGAAAGATGTGTCAATTATTGGGATGCAGACATAGTAGGATGGCATATGTTGTGACGTAGTTCCTTGTGTACGACTGTGGTGTCCCATCGTAGGCTGAAGGAATACATGTATGCTCAGTAAGTGGTACTGCTGCTGAATCCAGCTGACATTTGAACTGTTGTACTACCTGAAGCTGTAGGCCTAAACAGCACAGTATGGTGTATGTTTGCATTCCCTGGTAACACTGTCTTGTGTGTTTCCTGTAGTCTGCACAGATTACATACCTCAGGCATAGGTATCTGTAAGTAGGGGCACACAGTACTGTAAGGTACATAGGAAATGCTCATCTGTATCAGCATACATTTGTGTGTTGCATGAATGTCTGATGTGTGTGTAATGATGCCTGTACCATGTCCGCAATCACATGTGTGTTGCAGGGTTTGCATGTGTACCTAGCAACATGTATACTCTATTACAGCAGTATGCCAGCTATATTAACAACTGTGCACATGTGGTAGGTAGGGGTATGGCATCAACGACTAGGGTGGGTTACTGGTTATACTGTAACTGTACTTCACATTCATTGCAATGGATGACATATTTCTTCATGCATTAGCTTGATATGTACCCCCATGGCGAGGCTGTGCATTGGATCCCAAACAGTGTGCCGAGCACTGGTGTATACTGGTTTGTTATATGGAGTGTGGCAGGCACTGTCAGCCAGTTGTGGGCTGAGCACTGATATGTGGTATTGAATGTGTGTATCCTCTGACAGACGAACAGATGCTATATATGGCAGTTAACTGATATCTGTACTTTATAATGTTAAGTGTGCCACATGACTTGCTCACGCATATCATTTACTTGTCTTCCAGGCTTATGGCTCATCAAAGGAATCCCTCCTACACAGCCACAGAGGAACAGGAAATCCACCACAGCCTGGTTCAGCACTATACCCTGCTGTTTTCCAGGGCCAGCCAGCACCAGCATGAGCGTACTGCACTGTGGCAAGATCTTGTTCGTCGGGTAAATGACATAGGCATGCATAACCGGACATATGAGCAGGTACACCATCACTGCAGTGATTTAATTAGACATGTCCGGTGGCGTGCGTCTGATATCCATAGACAACAACTTGCCACAGGTGGTGGGATGACCATACATTCCCCCCCTCACCAGAGAGGAGGAACTGCTCCTAAGTGTGGTGGCTCCTGGCCTACAGCAGCAACAACATCACACATGTGTCATAATGGAGGCCGAAGCCACCCAGCATGGTGACATGGAGCGTGCAGGTAACATGCCCTAGCTGTAGACTACTGTTACCTGTATTGTTAGATTATGCATATGTGAGATGTGTACTGTGTTTAGCAGTTGTGCTGCCTACTGTGTGCAATACTGATATTTTGAATAGTATCCATACACCTATGCCTGTTGTTCTACTGTAGTTTAGCACACTCATAGTAGCAATGCCACAGTTGTGGCCACTGGCAAACTGTGTCATATTCTTGTAGATCCCTCTGGTGTGAAGGCAGGGCAGACGATACATGCTGGTGAGTGTGTTAACACTTTAAAATTGGTATTGAAATGTGCATGTCATAGGTGAGGTGTAGACCATGTACACATAACACACCTATGCATAAGGCATGCTGTGCATGTTTGCTGTGAGACATTATACATCTCAGTAAAGTCAGTAGCTGCCTCAATCACATGCAATGCACAGAGCACCAGACACAAATGTGGCAACACTGTACTGCACATTGGAGAGGCATAGTTGACACACATGTACACAACATAACACGTTTGTCATACGCAGTACACCTCAACATGCCACACATAGTGTAACCGGACACCCACTGCCAGGTCACACTTCAGTATCCCACATGTCATCCACACCCCACACATAATATACCTGAGGGGTAGGGGCCTAGCATGGGGCTGTGCAACACTCTTCAACACATAACACAGTCATGTTAGGCAATGCTCCCTATTGGGCATCTCACACACCCTTGTGCAATGTGGCTGTGTAATTGTGAACTTAGCCACAGCACTACGGTTCAGGTACATCATGCTAGGTGGTGGTCTAGCACACTTTAGTGGCCTTGAGTGACAACATGATGCATGATGATGATGGCTAATGGTACTACACCCCATACAGTTACAGTGACCACAGTACTACACATAGCTGTCATTGCTTTGCACCTCCATGTTGTGTGTCTGCACACATATGCACCTATACACATTATGCATAGCATGTTGTGTGTGTGCAAACATATGCAACTATACACAATATGCATAGCAGTCACATTCTGTACAAAGTGACACATATTTGTCCTGGAATGATATTGTGTATATAGGTCACATGACACACATTGGGTATGTGTGATGTTGAATGTTGCAGTCATGTACCATGCAATGTCATGGCTGGCACTGGCATATCTGGAATATGACCCACACTCACCATAACCACTGTACAATGGCCATGTCTAGGATTGGTATTCCATCATGTATACATGCACCACTCATCCCGTTTGTGTACATAGCATGCATGTGCTACACCTGTGTCCACAATTATCTGCTACAGACACAGACACTGCATTCAGACTTGGAAATCCATGTGACACACAGATAACACATGTAGCCATGGTATGTATACCTGTGAGTGATGGTGCACAGGACATTGCAGAGCTTATAATACTTGCACAGAAATATCTTGTCCTTGTATACATTGTGTTCCAGGTTGTAGGCAATCACTGAGCATGTACACACATGCACCACAGCCATGTACACTGTCATTAACTATGGATGTCTACACTCACACTGCATGTACTTGATCAACACATATTCTGCATGCTGACACATGTGATGTGACTGTTTGCCTTGTGATGCTGTCACCCACCTTCAACCACTATTGAGTATGTTTTGGATTGCTGTTGTGTGTGTGTATCTGCTGTAGTGAGGAGTGTGCATGTTTTCCTGTGTGCAAGTGTGCATGTATGCATGTGTTCATGTGTGCATGTGTGCATGTGTGCATGTGTTCCTGTGTGCATGTGTGCATGTGTTCATGTGTGCATGTGTGCATATGTGCATGTGTCCATGTGTGCATGTGCAGACTGTAAAGTGTGTTTCCTGTCTTCCTCTCACAGGTGCTGAGTTAGGGGTTGGCGAAACCAGCAGGCGACCTGAAGCTACTGCCTCGAATAGTGGTGATGATGACACATGTATTTTGGCACAGGGAGATTTGGCAGGGTCTGTCATTGGTCCTCCAATCAACAGTACACAGCGTTCAACTCCGTCTATGCTCACGCTCATACTGTCAATACATCCCTCACCACCAATGGCCATAGGTGAGGGACAGCATACAGTTGGCATTGACCAGGAGACTGTGGTACCCATGGAACTTGCATCCCCTCACAGCAGCCATAGCTGTAGACCCAGAACAGTACCACATAGGCAGAGGTCCAGGGGTTCTCGGGGGAGCACCACTGGTCATATTGCCCCTGGCAGGCGTGCTCTCACAGGTCTTACGACGACCAGTATGTTCCGGGCTGTAATGCAGGCTCAGGCATGTATGGAAAAGTACACCAGGCAGGGACTTAGGGCGCAGAGGGCACATTACACTGCTATCAATGACAGCATCCGTAACCTTGCCGGTGCCATCTGGACTTACACCGAGGTCATTGATAGATGTTGGGGGGAGACAATAGATGCCCTCCACAACATGTCTTCCTTGAGCCAGGACCGTGCGGGACGGTTGCGACGTCGACGCGGATGCATGCCAGCAACAGCAACAGTTGGCAGTGGTCACGGATGGCCCACAGTTCACAGCCGCTCCTGTAGTGGCAGTACCAGCCCCAGCAATGCTGGGGCTGGCCTGTCCATTGACCGACCCAGTAGACCACGTGCACGTGGCTCTGGCCAATCCCAGCAGGGACATGGGTCCAGTCATCATACCTCTGC
The DNA here is from genome assembly GCF_019279795.1 of Protopterus annectens. Lineage (NCBI taxonomy): Eukaryota > Metazoa > Chordata > Ceratodontiformes > Protopteridae > Protopterus > Protopterus annectens. Next base: position 584,321,522 of record NC_056726.1, on the reverse strand, counting down.
CTCTGATGACAGTACCTAGTCAGGGTTGGTAACTGATACTGTCCGTAGCACCCCTGCCAGGCACAGGTACTGTGTCTGTGGCCAGAGACAGTGATCTGTACAGCCTAGCAGGTACAGTCTGTGGCTGTTCCACAAACTACCATATATGGCAGCCACATGGTGGAGCTGTGTGCATGCAGACACACACACATTAAGCAAACAACTAGGGCTCACACATACACACACACATTACATAAACATTGGCCCATGCTGTACTCTTGTCCCTCACACACACACACACACACACACACACACACACACACACACACACACACACACACACACACACACACACACAGACATGTCGATTGGATGGGTCAATGTCAGGCTCTGGCAAACAACAAAACGCCCTGTGCATATGATACCTGTGCCACCTCCTGTCATCTGCATTATTGACGGAGGGACAGGCTAACATGGTGCTGATGCACAGGGTGACACTATAGCAGTGTAGCAATAATAGCAAGTTGTCAACAAGGAAGTGTATCTACATCCTTGTAGGTATATCTGAGCAGACATTATGCATCAAAGCTCTGATTGTCAATGTAGCATTGTTTATACCACTGTTCAGTCTGAGTATGTATTATCCACCTATGTGCCACTTGGCTGAAGTGTAATGTGTTGCCAGCATGTGTTAGTGAGTGGACAGTACGTGTGTGATGTGTGCAGTACAGATTAACAAGTGTACATCTGTGAACATGGTGAGTGCGCACTGTCTGGATGTACGTGCATAGTGGACACATGGGACATGTGGCATACCCTGTCGTACACATTGTTAACATCTCATAGCATCTTTCAATGGCCACCATGCATTCTACTACAGTTATGTACTAACATGGGTAGACATATGTATGACATGGGTTGACACTATGCTGTGGGTGATACCGTTAATATCTGTCAATGATTTGCAGTCTGGTAGCATACACAACCTCAACCGCATGACTATAAGCAATCATTGGATGATGTCCTGATAAATGACAAGCAGTAGTAGGGAACCCAGTATCAATTGGATCCTTCCGGTGCTACACTGTAACACTAACCAGTGGTAATGACCGCCACCCATTACTGTGACCACACCTGTTTGTCATATAGCCCCCTTAGGTACATGCAGACACACTAGGGATGTGTCCATCCAAATCTGGAAATGCATGGATTGGCCTACAATGCATTCCCTGGATGGGATGCATATCCTACACAAGGGTATCATACAGACAGATACCTGTTGTCTGATACATGCTGTATAGCAGTAAGCCAACTATGGCATAGTCATCCTCATGTACTATACATACTATCCCGTCAGTACCACACAGGTGGTAGCTCTCAACATGTATGTTGGGTACCATTGTGTACATACAGACCCATGTTATGTCATGTATCCCTTGGTATCCACATATACATAGGTATTGTGGAGTCCCAAGGTGTATCACATAAGACATTAGAGGCCTGAATGCATATCCACAAGGCAGTCGTACACCTATAAAGACTGTCCATTCTTGGCAGACTTTGTTGTGTATGACCATGTCTGACATATACCCCAGGTATATACCCTCACTCACACTACTCTTAAGTAACTGTCATGGGTGGGTGTGCCACAGAACACGACAGTGGACGGCCTTCTCACATACATACATATGTGACCTACGATCTGAGAAGCAGCGGCACAACCTGTCAATGGAAACAAATGTATTCATGTAGTATGCAGGCTTCACACCTATGTACTGATTGTGGGGACATGTACACATATATATTTGCCACGCAGATACCTGATGTGTGCAATGCACTTACTGTTGTAATCATACTATGTTAAAAGCAAAACCCACAATGCATTGACATGCACACAGTCAGCATTTGCAGGATTCAAACCCCTTCCTAACTATGTTATGATACTAGAGAGAGAGACACACAATAACACGGCATGCTATTTGCTTTACTGGCTGGTTTTCCTTCTCTGGCTGTATTTGTAGGATGGTGACATCATCAGTCTTTCCAAAGAGGAATGTACCTCTTTTAGTGAGTTTTCCCAGTCTTCAAAAAGGGGACACCTCTCAAAGGAAACGGCACACATACACACACTCACTGTTTGCAGGATTCAAACCCCTACCTAACTATGTTATGATACTAGAGAGAGATGCATTAAAACAGCACGCTATTTGCTTTACTGGCTGGTTTTCCTTCTCTGGCTGTATTTGTAGGATGGTGACATCATCAGTCTTTCCAATGAGGAATGTACCTCTTTTAGTGAGCTTTCCCAGTCTCCAAAAATGGGACACCTCTCAAACAAAACTGCCCACATACACTCCCCCCCCACACACACACACACACACACACTACTTGCAGGCTTCAAACCCCTACTTAACTATGTTAGGATACTAGAGAGAGACACATTAACATGGCGAGCTATTTGCTTTACTGGCTGGCTTTCTTTCTCCGGCTGTATTTGTAAGATGGTGACATCATCAGACTTTCCAAAGAGGAATGTACCTCTTTTAGTGATTTTTCCCACTCTCCAAAAAGGAAGAACCTCTCAAAGGAAACTACACACATATGCACCACCACCCCCGCACTCACTGTTTGCAGGATTCAAACCCCTACCTATGTTATGATTTCAGAGAGAAAGACGCATTAACACGGCGCACTATTTGCTTTATTGGATGGTTTCCTTTCTCCGGCTGTATTTGTAGGATGGTGACATCATCAGACTGGACATGGTGATATGTGTACACTTTGTTTTATGCCATTCCAGGAATGGCCCATGTGGGTCAGCAGGTGTCAACAGCTTGCACAAGACCTCAGAATCCTTACCTTGTGTGATCTATTTGTGGACACATTGACATTCCGTCATATGTCAACACATATTTATGCACAGCTTGTTGGTTTTGTGGATACTACATGTGTCTGGGATGTTGATAAAGGGGCATTCAAAGTCTATGTGACACATGTGTAGATGTGTTCATTGATGTATGTCCTGGGTGGCTGCCTTGCAAACAGTCTAGCATGTTTTGGAACCATGATCCGCACATGAACATACCACGGTTCATAGGGTTGTGTGTATGTCAGCTTCCAATAGCTCTGTTTATGACTGCAACCATGATGGACTCCATGACCTTGCAGATCAGACTTCATAGGCGTACTGGACTTGACTTCCCATGGTGTGTTGTGCACCAACACTTGTGGGGAGTGCCATATGTAGCTGTGACACATTCAACGGTTCCACATCCTGTGTAGGGGGTGAGGCTCAGCTGACTGTTCAGGTGCATGATCTGTTTGTTCTGTAGTTTGTGCATGACACATATTGGGAATCAATGTATTCCACTTGCTGCCATGCTTTTGGCAGTGGGGGTATCTGCTCATCTATTCTACATGTGATATCTCCTGGTATGATGATGTGGACTATTGTCAGTGGGAGATGGGTATGTACATATGGGCCTGTCTGTCATGATGTCAGCATTGTCACTCAGGTACAGTTGGCCCTGACTCAGGACGTATATGGGTGTACATAGCTATTTATGACATAGCTGAAGGAGGTGTCATGATTCAGTCTGGACTCCTTCTCAGCTACTCTTTACAAAACACCAACAAACATGAGCACTAATCCCTGTTATACTCTTTTACATGCTTAACACCCTACTGATCCTTTGTGATCAGGCTACAGAGTATGTCATGATAATATCCTGGCATGTCCAGGGGTCGGTTTCATGTGTACTCTTCAGTCCAGCTGGTGGATATTGTGATAGTGACACAATGTCACATCTGCCTCATGTACACAGACAACCCTCTCCTCCTCCCGACAAACTCAGATATATGTGTGAGATGCACCTATATAGACATACAGGATGCTGAACTCTCTAGATCCATGACTGGCACAGTCTATCAGGTGGTGAAGGTAACCACACACACCACATATCAGTCTCACATATCCTCTAGCAACAGCACTCAAACCACATTATCACACATAGACATACTCGGACGCTGTAAATGTACTCTACCTAAGCAGCAGAGACCTCCAAAGCAGACACACACACACCTGCTACCCCACTACAATACCCACATATCACATAGTTCACAATGTCAGTGTGCCACACAGTCACTGCCCTTCAGGCTAAACAACACACCTAATGCACTTGTAATAGGCGACACTTATTGTCAGTCACACTGACGTACCACTCACCAGCCCTAACAAGGGAATAGTCACTTTGGGCTGTCTGTTGGGTGCCAGGATCAGCTGCATAACACAGGCAGTCAGGTCACTCCAAAGCAAGTACAGGACTGGCACCATCATTGTCCATGCTGGTGTGTATAACCTCAGACGTTACTCCCTGGACCACATGACATGATACATGGAGGTACACTCTGATCATGTAGCCCAGGCCAGTATGACCCTGACCTTGTCTAGCATCTTACACCCACCAAGTATGATGTCACAGTATACGGACACACATATCACATTTAACAGTTGCCTAACAAATTTGTTTAAGTCATAGGGGGATACAGTGTCTGTCAGCCTATGGTGACATGCTCCACATGCCATGTAGCTTCACTATGGACAGCTTGCACCTGTCACCCTTGGACTTTGGAATGCTGGCTAAGGCTCTTGCTGCCACCATAGTGCCTTTTTTAAGCAGGGCTCAGAAGACAAACACACCTCCATAGACATTACAGGTTAAATGAAACTAAGGGTAATGCTGCTCAACAACAGTCGTATTAACCTCATATTGCGGCCACTGAGGACTCTCCTCAGTATGGAGGATAGCAATATCTGTGTACTGACAGACGCCTGGTTCAGGCTCACTTATGCACACCAGCACTACCAGGTTATGTTTCATACCATGCTGTTTGACAACCAGACTTGGAACAGACAACACAACTAGGGGGAGTATCCATATACATCACAGATACACACACCTCCAGGTTAGTAGCACTGCACAAAGCATCACAGACCATACATATACAACTACCATTGTGCAATACTACCTTTCAGTTTGTTGCCTGCTACAGAACACACTCCCAAACTCAGGGACCACTCTTGGCTTTCGTGGGAACTATGGAGAATATGAAGGTCTCCACAGACACCATTATATTGTGTGTCTTCATATACACAAATATTGACTGGGGATACTACTCAAGCCCCGACACCCTCACCCAACAGTCGCTACAATTTGTAGACTCATATGCTATGGCACAACCAGTCAGCACAGCCACAAGGGGGAATACATATTGGACCTGATCATCACCAACATGGGGACTCTATGTTCCACACCAGCGATATACCCCTCATTGGTAAGGTCAGAACATACATGTATCTCACTGGACATACATATACCCTCCACACACCCATCCTGGATAATCTTGGTGAACTTCTCATGAGCCAACGTCTCACGTCACTGAAGCAAGGTGGTATCCTTCAGAGACCCTGAGACAATGGCAAATACGGTTCACACTGCTGCATCCTTTACATACACATTCTATGGACACCTAGTGGACTGCATGGATTGTGCTATCCCAAATAACTACAGGACTCACTACTCCAATGGCAGGGGACCTGTGTGGTAGACCCCAGCCATTAATAAGCTGTACAACATCAGGAGGAAGCTACTACATGATAGAGCACAATCCCAGACTGGGAAGGCATCTGTGATCTGTACTAGCAGATAGCTACAATCACTCATGAACTTTTCTAAGGGCCACTTCTACCAGACAATTGTAACAGACATGTAGGACTACCACACGGCCTTCTTCAGTTATGTCAGGAACCAGGGTGGACACTCACTGATATGCTGTGAGTTACTGCATACTGACTAAACCTACCCTGAACCCACTGGCATTGCCAACATCCTGGCAAACAGGTTCAGTGCAGATGTCTCCACCCATCCCCCCTAAGGAGCAACTATCCATCCCAAAGAGTATAACCTCCCTGACATCACACAGTAACAGGTGAGTGCTGCCCTCCCCAAAGCGTACATCACAGTATCAATGTGACCAGACGGTGTCCCAGCCTGCATCTTACACGAGCATCATGACAGACACAACCCTCACATTACATCACTGTTCAATATCGAGTTACCACAGGATATGTACCCAAGGAATGGCGTACAGCGAGAGTGGTCCCGCTCCACAGAGTTGGTGCCACAACGGACCACAAACAATATTGCCCTATAAGCCTAAGTAGCCTGTTCTGCAAAGCTATGGAGCGTATTGTCATGGGACTCATACACATAGACATCAGGAACCTACAGACACTATGTCCTACACATTTCAGCATTGTTGTGGGCAGATCTTGCCTCTTGAACCTGTTTGTATTCTTTAAATGGCTAACAGGTCCATCGACATAGGGACGGCTGTCCATACAGCCTACCTGAACCCTGCAAAACCCTTCAACACAATAACCCACTGGGCCATTATGCATAGGCTCACCAGTGTCGATATGGACACATATCTCACACGATGGATTGATACCTGGATCAGGGATAGCACCCACATGGTCAGAATTGCAGGTGCCATGTCTGACTATACACCAGTTACACATGGCATCCCACACGGCTCGGTTCTGGGACCTCTCTTGTTCAGTATATATTTGTCTGACGTACAGGCTACCACAGGGGGAATATGGCTGAACATGTTTGCACTTGACTACAAACTGGGTGTCATGATCAACTCTCCAGCTGCCACATGCATACTCAAACAGGGTCTCACAGAGATGGATGACTGGTGCCTGAGCCATGGCCTACAGCTAAATACCATTAGTTGCATAGTCATCCCCTTTGGGAATAACAACATGCCCACACATTACCACATAGGTAGTACTCCATTACATATGGTAGAAGTTGTTAGGGGTTTGGGAACATGACTTGTTCGTACTGTCGTCTTTGACATTCACGTTGCCAAAGTGGTTGGACACACCTTCTATGTGGGCCACCTTATCCCATATGGTTTCACATCTGGAGCGAGTGAGGTCATTGTGCCCCTATACTCATCACATCCATGCTTGGTTACAATGCCACATTTGGGGTGTACCTTACCCGACACCTGCAGCAACTGTACTGGCCATGGAAGTTCCTCACCAAGCAGATCTAGGGACTCACACAGATTCCCTGCACAGTTCAGATGCAGTAACTCCAGCTCTACTCAGTCGCTTACCACCTACTCGGATATGATGTGTGCCTGTTGTTTACAGATATACCCAACCCAGAATTACTGGACATGCTCCACCTCAGGATATCCGACTCCCTTGGAGCTACACACTCCAGGGACGTATACCTCAGCACAGATGCTAATAGGACATTGTGGTGGGACAGATTCTTATCCCAGAGGCCCCACTCACTCCAGAATGTAATCCCAGTTTCACATAGGCAGAGCCACCCACTGACCACCTACTGGAGACATCTTGACAACTGTATGGGTGATCGTATGTTTACCCCTGGGATATCTTCTGTGTCCCTGCTAGACAGAGGCACACTAGCCTAAGCGTACATGGGCTATCTTGTGTGACTTACTATTCACACACACAGTGTAGTAATCTGACAGGGTTGCGAATGCCAAACACACTCTGGCTAGACTTGTACATGCCCTAGGGCAGATAGCCTAGTGTCGACCTCTGAACCTATGCTAATGTTCAGGATGCACAGTGTTTATTGCTGATACTTTTTGCAGGTCTTTATCATCTTTGCTTTACCAGTTTCTATGAACAACTTCGGTATCTGCAGAACATATTTGATTATGACAGGGTTCCACTGTATTATAGATGTGTCTGTTGTCATATGACTGTGTGCACAGGGTGGATTGCTGTATAGTGACAGGTTCCTGGGTTAACACATGCAACTGCCAGATATCGTGGCCCACTGCTGTACTCAGACATGGCCTAAGTGTGTGAGCATGCCCAGTTCTGCCATTCCGTGTTTTGTTGCCTGACATTTGTCTCATTTATTCAAGTGTGTGAGCATGCCCAGTGTGAGCTTTCAGTATGTTGCTATCTGAGGTCCACTACATTGGTTGATGTTTGCAAACACGACCGATATTAACATTTATACCGTGTGTGTTGGAAGTCAGGTTCTGTTCTCACTGCAGGACTCACCTTTGTGTCATAACTCGACAAGGATTATGCTGTGCCTGCAGGGTTTCCATGAAATACTTTGCATAGACTTATCAACATTCCTTCATACAGGCTGACCACTGCAGTATTGTCATGGTTCAGTGGTTCAGTACTTTGGCTATAGTGCACAGTATCCTGGGTTCGAGGCCCATCACTGCTTTATATTTTCATACTGAGCAGACCAGACTGTAAGGGCTCATTAAGCAAATATTAGCATGTTGGCTTTTGTTCAGCTATGCCCTACTTAGACCAGTCTTGTCCGACATTGCTCAATATTCACCAACATTGCTGGACGTTGCCTAATATTACTGAACATTGACCACAGTTGTGCTAGTTGGTGTGTGTGATTTTGTTTGCATATACTACATGGTGGTAAATGCTGTTTAGCACTGCTTTATATTGCTTAACACATGGCAATCATGCCTTAGGTGGTGCTGCAGGGCTGCCTATGTCGGATGCACATACTACACTCCCTGTACATGTTTGAAAGCAGGTAGTGTCAACTTAGGCATCCCTTTTACTATATGTGCGAGTCGGATAGAGGTATAATTTCCAGAGTTCCTACTGAGCCAGTGTATGTGCTATGCGTTGCCTCTTTGCCAAGGCCAAAGCATACTGGGCATGCCTCCTTCTGCCTACTGGGGCAGGCTCAGGTTGTTCCTCCTCCGAGTCACGCTCTGTCTGTGATGGCCTTGGCAATGGTGGGGGGCTGTTTGGCCCAGGCTTATGCTGGTCCTGCTGCAGCTGTTTTCGCGGGATCATATTATGTAGCATAGCTTATACCGTGACAATTTGGGTACATGTAGTTGGTGAGTACTGCAAGGCTCCACCAGATGTGTCCAGGCACCAGAACCATGACTTGAGCAGCCCAAACACACGTTCTATTACATTATGTGTTTGTGTGTGTGCCTCATTATGGCATTCCTGTTCAGGTATGTGTGCATTTCTGATGGGTGTCATCAGCCACGGCTCCAGTGCATAGCCAGCATCCCCCACTACATGACCATGTGAGATGTCCCCATTGGCAAATGTCTGGTACAGCTGCGTCAGTTGCCAGATATGGGAATCATGGTAGCTTCCAGGGCAGCCTGCACACACATTCAGTATTATGCCCTGGGCATCACACATGATGGCAGTTGATGGAGTAGAAGCCCTTGTGGTTGAAGTAGACCCTACCCTGCTCGCCGGCTGGTGCTTTGATGCATATGTGCATGCAGTCTATTGCACCCACTACCTCAGGGTATTCCGCTATTTGCTGGAAGAGACGCATATTGCTGGCCAATACCTCATGGGAATTGGGGAAATATACATGATCACAGATATGTGCTGACATGGCATCCAGGAACTGGTATAGTACCCTGGATGCTGATGCCTGTGATATCCCCATCATATCACCAGTTGGTCTCTGGAAGGTACCTGTTGCTAATATTCTTAGGCCAACACATACCTTGGTTTCCACTGGGATGGGTTCCCCTCTGTTGGTTCTGTGTGTGAGGCATGGCCTGCACAGCTCAACAATTTGCTGCAGGAGGTCTCTGTCCACTCTATAGTGCTCCACTATCTCCAGCTCATGTAGCCCCTGGTAGGTTACCCTGGGCCTGTACACTCTTCTCCGTCTCCTCACTGTGGGTTATCTAGCAGCATTTCCATTCTCACCACCCTCAGCATGTTGCATATGTCGCCTTATAACAGCAATGGCAGCCCCTAACATTTCTTTGTCTCAGTAAAGCTTTTTCAGTTTTCACTTCTATTAGCTTACTTTAGTGTCTGTTGTGAGAAACATACTGGACTGTTGTTTGCAGAGTTTTAAGTGCTAGGCGGGGCTGGGCTAGTGTACTGCCTGTGTAATTGCCTGATTCTGATTGTTTTCACCTGCTAGCTCTGCTAGTACTCCTGGTAGCTTCCTACTATTTGTTGTGCTTCCTTTTTCCTTTCTGTTTCCTCAGGGGGCTGCGCACACAAGCACAAACACGCGCACAGCAGCTAACATGCACGCACACATGCTTACACAGACTAAAACTTGCTTATTCGGGTTAACACGATGCACACCAAGCGCAAACACGCTTACAACTCTTTAAACTGCCTTATACATGCTTACTCCGGCTTAAACGCGCACACTCACGCTTACACACGCGCACTCTGTCTTACTCGAGTTTACAAGCGGCACACACACGCATACCGTTCAGCAAGAAACTTTGGTGTTATCCACGGCATACACCTTCCATTTCTTGGCTTTCTCTAGCCTACCTGTTGACACACCTCTTTCCATGATGTATAAATGACAGCTGACACATGCCACTCTGCTCCAATGAGCTTCCCTTCTTTCATACATACCCGCCTCGTGATGTCACCTATCTTGTACTCTGTTACTCCCATATGCTACTCCTACACTCCACTGACTGTGCTCATTTGCTATGTAAACTTGTGATTCACTATCCTAACACTCATTTACATAGGATTGCCTACTGATGCTTGGTTACATGTCTTAGACTGAGCTTCCCCCCTTAGCAACCTCTACTCGGTGGCCATGTTGTCTTCAGCCTGCCATTCCCTTGCATTGTACATTAACAATTTCAATAAAATCCACATTTGTGGGTTTTAATTTTAGTATTCTGGGTTTTAGAGTGCAGCCCGTTTATGGCGCTGCGCTATGCTTAAACATCGGAAATCGGCAAAAAATAAAATTATTTTTATTTTCATATTGCATCAGGAAACATTTCCAATGGCCGTATATTTGGCCATTGGCATGCTTCCTGCACTGGATGCAACCTTTATTTGGAGCTGTCACACTCCGTTTTGCTATTTGCAGAACGGTACTCAGTTGTCAACTGAGTACATTTCTGCAAATAACACTGCTCTTACTCGGACAGGTTCGGGTTTCCTGAATCGCAAATCTACCTCATTTGCATGCCTTTCACCTGCAATTGAGGTAATTTGCATATCCCAGCCCTGTCCGTGCAAGAGCCATTTTAGGATCTCTTACACCCTATAGGCTGTTCCTGAATCGCTCATCGGACATGATGGCTGCATGGAGTCTTACTCTACTCTAAGACTCCGTGCAAGCCTTTGTGAATCCGGCCCTGTGTTTGTCAATGTTTTTTGAGTTACAAACTTGGATGGAAATTGTATATTTATCTTGAATACTGTAACTTCTAAGAGCATAAGCAGGTTGATGGTCAGTTAAGCTGTCTGGAAGGCTATTAGCTGCCCTCATTTTGTTGGGTCTATTAGTAAGAGTCCAATCTAAAGCTGATTGCCTACCAGTACTTTTGTGGACTCCAGTAAATGATGTAACAAACTGTATAAAGCTGTACAGGTTTATGGGATCAGATGGGTGCTGCTCTTAATAAACTGCCAGCCTATATTTAGGTCTGCTAGTATTATTGTTTCATTTTGTATACGGTGGGATATCCAGTACTGAATATTTTCCACAGTGGTAATATTTTTACCTGGTAGGATATATATGGCTGCTAAACAAGGCATTTTCCTGTTATTGATTTTGAAATGTGATATAAGTAATTCTACATTATTAAAATGTGGTATCTCATTTTAATTTCTTCAAGTCTTTGGGTTTCTAATACCATGATGGGAATGGATCTAAGTCCTATGTCAAAGTATGGTTAAAGTTCATGAAATTAGTATTGTTTCAATCTTTGATATCTCCTGTGCATAGGCACTTATGTCTAGGCAATTCTCGCAGTGGTTGACTATTCTGTCTGACTGCTTATTTTTCCTGTCAAGCCTAATTATTCTGAAACCAGGTGGCGTAATTTCATTGCCATTTATGTCTTTTTCAGCCATGCTTCTGTAGCTATGATTACGTCTGGGGAATATGTGGCAATACAAGCATGTATGTCCTGGATTTTACTACATATGCTTCTAAGATTGATATTTAGGAAGAGAGGGCTGGCATTGGGGGTGAGAGAGGAAAAGATAATTGTTCATTTAATACTGTGTTGTTAGTGTGGGGTTTTTGCTTTGGGCAAATGTCTCCACTGATTTTTTGGGTGGAAATTTTATGAAGAAAAGTATGTAGCCAAATCAGTTTGTTCTTTAGTTTTACTGGATTTTATATGGTACCATACTTAGATTTAAGATACATGTAATTGAAAAAAAAAATCTAAGAAGGTTTATTGGTATAGTGTGGGTGTGGAGGAGATTGATATACTGCATAACTCTTGGTGTAGTGAGAATGGTTTTCAGGGACTATTAATTATATTTATGTGGTAGTTGTTAAAGAGTGCTAATATGCTGAGGAGACACACTGCGTGCGGTTTGTGTCAGAGTCATCTTGTGTAATATGTAAGTTAGATTTTGCTGAAAATATTAGTTTGCACTTTAAAATCTTACTGGGCAAGAGTAGTTATAGTTACAACAGTATAACTTGTAAAAGGACAAGCTGAATAGCAGCACTTAAAGTAAATGAGTCACAGATGCTAATTGTAGGGCACCTGTGACTGGGCTATGTTCTGATTGTTTTGGTGCAGAGGTAGGTTAGAAGAAGTGTAGGGGTGAAGTTTGGATATTTTAAATGTAGAGTAGGAGTGGTGGGTGTGAATTGGGGGTAGGGCTAACAGAGTGGGGCCCAACCACTGAATCAGCAAAGTAACAGTGCTGAGAAAAAAACAATCAATAAGCTTTCGCTATAGCAAAAGGTAAGAAGGTTTCCAGCGATAGTTAAATGTGTGAGTTGAACAGTGTAAAATAGATGCTGAGAGGGGAAAAAGGAGAATTACAGGGAGCAGTAGACTAGCACAGGAAGAGTATGCAGAGATTTACATGTGTGGTGAAGTATTTAGAGAGTTAGCTGCAAGATACTTTAGTAAATAAAGAAGGAAGAGTCTAAAATGAAAGCAAAGCAAATAGTTTGTCCTGCTTCATAGGAGATGGGGTGGGAGAGATGACCAGCCATGTACTGGCAGTTCTTTTGCACTATCACGAACACCCATTAAACTGACTGCCCATTATTATAGGCTGTAGTATATACCAGTAGTATAGGTGTTGTTGGGGGTACTATGGAGCTACGCCTTTGGTATAGAGTATGCACCAATACAGCTATCTACTTCAGGTGAGTGTACCTGGACACTCTGTCCCTGTAGTCTGAATCTACAAGGCATAAGTCTTACCTTACGTTAACTTAAATGGATTATAATTACATATGTACTTTGACTGCACATTTCTGGCCCTTTCAAGGATGGACTTGAAGCTTGGGTGAAAATTGTTGGACAGTGATAGTTCCTATGCAGCCTGTGCAATGTATTGGCTGAGACTGGTTTGGTCAATGTCAACAGAGGAGGAGTAGTGATGACTGAAAGGAATAAAAGAAGTTCAATTAACTCAGATGCTAGATGCTGTTACAGTAAATGCATTGCTGAGTTTGAATAATTCAGTTTAAATTGAAAAAAAAGCAGTTTGGAACAGACAGTGCTTGTTACCAGGTCAGCCCTCAAAATACCTTATGGAGATATTTATGCACCTCTGTCAAAGGTGAGTTCAGAGGTCCTTGTGTATGCAGGAATTCTAATTAGCAAATAAACCTTTATAGTCTTATGGAACAATAGTGCACAACAGTATAGCATATTATATCTTGCAGTCATATCTAGCAGATATGATGGCTAGATATGACTGCTGGATATAGCATAGTATATCTAGACATCATGTCTGTTGCATCAAACTGGCATTAAACCCTATCTGTCCTTAGAAATAGGTACAACCACATCTAGAGTCTACAATTAACATTTAGCTGTAGGCTATCAGCCATTGGGATGACAATTAAGTCTGCAGTGCCCACACCTGCACAAACTACATATGGTGTATCCTAAAGTATATAATTGCCAACATGGGAAAAGTATACGAACTCTTCATCAATACTCTCTGATAATCACAACTGGACCTAGGATGTGTCAGACAGAGATATTAACTTTTAGCCATTGTGTTTCTCACTAACATATCCAGCCAGCCCGTTTTCCCCATGAGCACAGATCAAGATGCAGGTGTGCAAAATACTATAGCCGTCCCTCTTTTTTTTTCTGTCAATATAACCTTTTCTCAGTAACAGGCTAATATACCATCCATAGGATAAACAAGGCTGAGAAGGTTTCAGTCATTATTCATTCATCTTAGCTATTGCATTTCATTTTCCTGCATTTTATAACAACAAACAAATCCATCAAAAGACAAAAACAACATCAAATGTTTTTTTTTCCAAGATGTATCTACGACTAACAACAAAGAACACATAGGTGTGAAATGTTACTACATGGATGGGAATGGAATCCACTGGGAAGACAGAGGCAATTCATTCATTCATTCATCTGCTGCTATTTTGAGCACCTTGTATAACAGTACTATAATCTTTCCTTCTCCCTGTCTTTTGTGGTATCTGGTTGGGTAGAATATGAAGCTGGAAAAACAAGCTGAATGTTTTCGCAAACATCCTTGGAAAACTGTCATATGTGCAAACACCATGTGAATGTTTCAGCAGGCAACCACCACAGCACAGCTACCTCTGTCTAGGAACAGGATCTAGCATGCAGTGCCTCATAAAAGTGTAGACTGTAAACCACAATGCTTTTTTACAAATGACAGTAGAAGACACTATTCATGATAATGTAGTAGAACCTGATATCTCTCTTATACAAAGAAGCAAGATAGAATCCTGAAGTAGTTTACCAAATGAATCATAGCCAGCCCTATGCAGGCTGTGATCCACCTGTAAATAGTTTTCATAGTTTACTTTGCCTTTGAGACACTGCATAACTGCTGAAAAGGAAGCAGTGAGTTGTTCTGGTCTTCTGAAATCTTTAGTCCTGGAAATATACTCACAGATCTGTTTTTTAGAATAATTCATACATAAAAAATATTCTCCTCCACATCCTATAAGTGATAACAGAAAGAAAATAACTCTTTTGGTTTAAGGTATGTGCATCATGATTTTAGGCATAAAAAAGTTAGTAGAACCATCCTGCGTTTATGAAACAACATGCCAGGTTATGAAAAAATAAGGCCTTGAACTTCTGACCCCCTTCTAGCTAGTGGTAATCGTTACATATAGTACTGTCCTCCAACAACGTGAATATAATGGCACTGAAAGTACACTTTTAAAGGGAGGTGCTGTGGTTTGAAGCATTTTTCCACATTTTTTCTTTTAAATGTTGCAAGTGACTCAGAGAAATGTGCAGATTACATCCTTGTATCTAGTATTAGTGCAGAGGGCTAAAGCTCTCTCTTGTTGATGAGTAGCTTTTTATACCATGGGTACAGGGTTCAGTTTTTTCCCCATTCTTACTTTTTAAGTGAGATACAGTAATATTTAATGAGTGTTCCTAGTGTCTAGTATTTCACCCACCATATATGTTTTGTACTTCAAAACTGTTATTCTATTAACTTTTTAAGTGAGTTTAGGGTAATATTTAAAGAGTATCCCTAGAGTTTAGTGTTCCCCTGGCCAAAATACATTTTTTGTTGCAAAACCTGTTTCTCTATTAACTTTTTAAATGACTTTAGAGTAATAGTTAAATATCCCTGGTGGGGAGTGTCTGCATCACAATATTGTGCAATGTTCTCATTACGCTAGAGGAGTTTTAGAGGTATGACAGTCCCCACACACACGCATGCACATTCATTCTCTGACTCACACACACACACACACACACACACACACACACACACACACACACACACACACACACACACACACACACACACACACAACCAAGAAAACAAGGCCACTTATCACTTTTCACACAGTTATACAAGCAGCCACACACTACCTGTTCCTAAACATCCCAGCACTTAACACAATCTTACCCTTTTAAAGTAATGGGTGAGCATGAACATTTGGTGGATTTAATTAACTTCTCTGGCCAAGCTAACTTGCATGGCTGCGTAAATGCAGGCATTTTTGAGATATCACATGGCTAATTAGCATAGGCAGCTCCCATGGAATGCCTCATTGGCATGTAGCCTGTGGTGAGGATGGCAGCCCGCCATGGTGATCCTATAGACCTTGTAGGATCACTGTAGTAGGCCTGAGTTTGAATTAGAAAGGGCCTCCTCCAGCAGTAGCAGCCTGTTTTAGAGCTTACCATTGGTGGGAACGTTTCTGAATCCTGCCTACAGTTTTTTTTAACTAAGCATAGGTGACAGTGTCTTTTGTCTACCTTTTTGCATTTTAAAGAGCTTTTAACAGGTAATTTATATAAGACATGAGACTATAGTCATGCAGTTCCATTATATTTTTAAATCTATTCCTTCTAGCTGCAATAGCTTTTTGTCAGATCAAGCTGAAGTTGCAAAGGTATAAGTAAGTTTTTCCCATGATCTGAATATACCATAGATTTTTGTATTCTGAACAGTATTCATTTTTCTGACATATCCAAGTAAATCTCCATCAATATCTAACATTTTTTTCTTTTTATCGAACTGTGCATGTGTTCATGTGTGCATGTGTGCATATGTGCATGTGTCCATGTGTGCATGTGCAGACTGTAAAGTGTGTTTCCTGTCTTCCTCTCACAGGTGCTGAGTTAGGGTTGGCGAAACCAGCAGGCGACCTGAAGCTACTGCCTCGAATAGTGGTGATGATGACACATGTATTTTGGCACAGGGAGATTTGGCAGGGTCTGTCATTGGTCCTCCAATCAACAGTACACAGCGTTCAACTCCGTCTATGCTCACGCCATACTGTCAATACATCCCTCACCACCAATGGCCATAGGTGAGGGACAGCATACAGTTGGCATTGACCAGGAGACTGTGGTACCCATGGAACTTGCATCCCCTCACAGCAGCCATAGCTGTAGACCCAGAACAGTACCACATAGGCAGAGGTCCAGGGGTTCTCGGGGGAGCACCACTGGTCATATTGCCCCTGGCAGGCGTGCTCTCACAGGTCTTACGACGACCAGTATGTTCCGGCTGTAATGCAGGCTCAGGCATGTATGGAACGGTACACCAGGCAGGGACTTAGGGCGCAGGGGGCACATTACACAGCTAACAATGACAGCATCCGTAACCTTGCCGGTGCCATCTGGACATACTCCGAGGTCATTGATAGATGTTGGGGGGGAGACAATAGATGCCCTCCACAACATGTCTCCCTCGAGCAAGGACCATGCGGGGACGGTTGCGGCGTCGCCGCGGATGCATGCCAGCAACAGCAACAGTTGGCAGTGGTCACGGATGGCCCACAGTTCACAGCCGCTCCTGTAGTGGCAGTACCAGCCCCAGCAATGCTGGGGCTGGCCTGTCCATTGACCGACCCAGTAGACCACGTGCACGTGGCTCTGGCCAATCCCAGCAGGGACATGGGTCCAGTCATCATACCTCTGCCTCTGATGACAGTACCTAGTCAGGGTTGGTACCTGATACTGTCCGTAGCACCCCTGCCAGGCACAGGTACTGTGTCTGTGGCCAGAGACAGTGATCTGTACAGCCTAGCAGGTACAGTCTGTGGCTGTTCCACAAACTACCATATATGGCAGCCACATGGTGGAGCTGTGTGCATGCAGACACACACACATTAAGCAAACAACTAGGGCTCACACATACACACACACATTACATAAACATTGGCCCATGCTGTACTCTTGTCCCTCACACACACACACACACACACACACACACACACACACACACACACACACACACACACACACACACACACACACACAGACATGTCGATTGGATGGGTCAATGTCAGGCTCTGGCAAACAACAAAAGCGCCCTGTGCATATGATACCTGTGCCACCTCCTGTCATCTGCATTATTGACGGAGGGACAGGCTAACATGGTGCTGATGCACAGGGTGACACTATAGCAGTGTAGCAATAATAGCAAGTTGTCAACAAGGAAGTGTAACTACATCCTTGTAGGTATATCTGAGCAGACATTATGCATCAAAGCTCTGATTGTCAATGTAGCATTGTTTATACCACTGTTCAGTCTGAGTATGTATTATCCACCTATGTGCCACTTGGCTGAAGTGTAATGTGTTGCCAGCATGTGTTAGTGAGTGGACAGTACGTGTGTGATGTGTGCAGTACAGATTAACAAGTGTACATCTGTGAACATGGTGAGTGCGCACTGTCTGGATGTACGTGCATAGTGGACACATGGGACATGTGGCATACCCTGTCGTACACATTGTTAACATCTCATAGCATCTTTCAATGGCCACCATGCATTCTACTACAGTTATGTACTAACATGGGTAGACATATGTATGACATGGGTTGACACTATGCTGTGGGTGATACCGTTAATATCTGTCAATGATTTGCAGTCTGGTAGCATACACAACCTCAACCGCATGACTATAAGCAATCATTGGATGATGTCCTGATAAATGACAAGCAGTAGTAGGGAACCCAGTATCAATTGGATCCTTCCGTGCTACACTGTAACACTAACCAGTGGTAATGACCGCCACCCATTACTGTGACCACACCTGTTTGTCATATAGCCCTTAGGTACATGCAGACACACTAGGGATGTGTCCATCCAAATCTGGAAATGCATGGATTGGCCTACAATGCATTCCCTGGATGGGATGCATATCCTACACAAGGGTATCATACAGACAGATACCTGTTGTCTGATACATGCTGTATAGCAGTAAGCCAACTATGGCATAGTCATCCTCATGTACTATACATACTATCCCGTCAGTACCACACAGGTGGTAGCTCTCAACATGTATGTTGGGTACCATTGTGTACATACAGACCCATGTTATGTCATGTATCCCTTGGTATCCACATATACATAGGTATTGTGGAGTCCCAAGGTGTATCACATAAGACATTAGAGGCCTGAATGCATATCCACAAGGCAGTCGTACACCTATAAAGACTGTCCATTCTTGGCAGACTTTGTTGTGTATGACCATGTCTGACATATACCCCAGGTATATACCCTCACTCACACTACTCTTAAGTAACTGTCATGGGTGTGTGTGCCACAGAACACGACAGTGGACGGCCTTGTCACATACATACATATGTGACCTACGATCTGAGAAGCAGAGCACAACCTGTCAATGGAAACAAATGTATTCATGTAGTATGCAGGCTTCACACCTATGTACTGATTGTGGGGACATGTACACATATATATTTGCCACGCAGATACCTGATGTGTGCAATGCACTTACTGTTGTAATCATACTATGTTAAAAGCAAAACCCACAATGCATTGACATGCACACAGTCAGCATTTGCAGGATTCAAACCCCTTCCTAACTATGTTATGATACTAGAGAGAGAGAGACACACAATAACACGGCATGCTATTTGCTTTACTGGCTGGTTTTCCTTCTCTGGCTGTATTTGTAGGATGGTGACATCATCAGTCTTTCCAAAGAGGAATGTACCTCTTTTAGTGAGTTTTCCCAGTCTTCAAAAAGGGGACACCTCTCAAAGGAAACGGCACACATACACACACTCACTGTTTGCAGGATTCAAACCCCTACCTAACTATGTTATGATACTAGAGAGAGACGCATTAAAACAGCACGCTATTTGCTTTACTGGCTGGTTTTCCTTCTCTGGCTGTATTTGTAGGATGGTGACATCATCAGTCTTTCCAAAGAGGAATGTACCTCTTTTAGTGAGCTTTCCCAGTCTCCAAAAATGGGACACCTCTCAAACAAAACTGCCCACATACACTCCCCCCCCCCACACACACACACACACACTACTTGCAGGCTTCAAACCCCTACTTAACTATGTTAGGATACTAGAGAGAGACACATTAACATGGCGAGCTATTTGCTTTACTGGCTGGCTTTCTTTCTCCGGCTGTATTTGTAAGATGGTGACATCATCAGTCTTTCCAAAGAGGAATGTACCTCTTTTAGTGAGTTTTCCCAGTCTCCAAAAAGGGGAAACTTCTCAAAGGAAACTGCACACATACACCACCACCCCCGCACTCACTGTTTGCAGGATTCAAACCCCTACCTATGTTATGATTTCAGAGAGAAAGACGCATTAACACGGCGCACTATTTGCTTTATTGGATGGTTTCCTTTCTCCGGCTGTATTTGTAGGATGGTGACATCATCAGACTGGACATGGTGATATGTGTACACTTTGTTTTATGCCATTCCAGGAATGGCCCATGTGGGTCAGCAGGTGTCAACAGCTTGCACAAGACCTCAGAATCCTTACCTTGTGTGATCTATTTGTGGACACATTGACATTCCGTCATATGTCAACACATATTTATGCACAGCTTGTTGGTTTTGTGGATACTACATGTGTCTGGGATGTTGATAAAGGGGCATTCAAAGTCTATGTGACACATGTGTAGATGTGTTCATTGATGTATGTCCTGGGTGGCTGCCTTGCAAACAGTCTAGCATGTTTTGGAACCTTGATCCACATATGAACATGCCACAGTTCATAGGGTTGTGTGTATGTCAGCTTCCAATAGCTCTGTTTATGACTGCAACCATGATGGACTCCATGACCTTGCAGATCAGACTTCATAGGCGTACTGGACTTGACTTCCCATGGTGTGTTGTGCACCAACACTTGTGGGGAGTGCCATATGTAGCTGTGACACATTCAGCGGTTCCACATCCTGTGTAGGGGTGAGGCTCAGCTGACTGTTCAGGTGCATGATCTGTTTGTTCTGTAGTTTGTGCATGACACATATTGGGAATCAATGTATTCCACTTGCTGCCATGCTTTTGGCAGTGGGGGTATCTGCTCATCTATTCTACATGTGATATCTCCTGGTATGATGATGTGGACTATTGTCAGTGGGAGATGGGTATGTACATATGGGCCTGTCTGTCATGATGTCAGCATTGTCACTCAGGTACAGTTGGCCCTGACTCAGGACGTATATGGGTGTACATAGCTATTTATGACATAGCTGAAGGAGGTGTCATGATTCAGTCTGGACTCCTTCTCAGCTACTCTTTACAAAACACCAACAAACATGAGCACTAATCCCTGTTATACTCTTTTACATGCTTAACACCCTACTGATCCTTTGTGATCAGGCTACAGAGTATGTCATGATAATATCCTGGCATGTCCAGGGGTCGGTTTCATGTGTACTCTTCAGTCCAGCTGGTGGATATTGTGATAGTGACACAATGTCACATCTGCCTCATGTACACAGACAACCCTCTCCTCCTCCCGACAAACTCAGATATATGTGTGAGATGCACCTATATAGACATACAGGATGCTGAACTCTCTAGATCCATGACTGGCACAGTCTATCAGGTGGTGAAGGTAACCACACACACCACATATCAGTCTCACATATCCTCTAGCAACAGCACTCAAACCACATTATCACACATAGACATACTCGGACGCTGTAAATGTACTCTACCTAAGCAGCAGAGACCTCCAAAGCAGACACACACACACCTGCTACCCCACTACAATACCCACATATCACATAGTTCACAATGTCAGTGTGCCACACAGTCACTGCCCTTCAGGCTAAACAACACACCTAATGCACTTGTAATAGGCGACACTTATTGTCAGTCACACTGACGTACCACTCACCAGCCCTAACAAGGGAATAGTCACTTTGGGCTGTCTGTTGGGTGCCAGGATCAGCTGCATAACACAGGCAGTCAGGTCACTCCAAAGCAAGTACAGGACTGGCACCATCATTGTCCATGCTGGTGTGTATAACCTCAGACGTTACTCCCTGGACCACATGACATGATACATGGAGGTACACTCTGATCATGTAGCCCAGGCCAGTATGACCCTGACCTTGTCTAGCATCTTACACCCACCAAGTATGATGTCACAGTATACGGACACACATATCACATTTAACAGTTGCCTAACAAATTTGTTTAAGTCATAGGGGGATACAGTGTCTGTCAGCCTATGGTGACATGCTCCACATGCCATGTAGCTTCACTATGGACAGCTTGCACCTGTCACCCTTGGACTTTGGAATGCTGGCTAAGGCTCTTGCTGCCACCATAGTGCCTTTTTTAAGCAGGGCTCAGAAGACAAACACACCTCCATAGACATTACAGGTTAAATGAAACTAAGGGTAATGCTGCTCAACAACAGTCGTATTAACCTCATATTGCGGCCACTGAGGACTCTCCTCAGTATGGAGGATAGCAATATCTGTGTACTGACAGACGCCTGGTTCAGGCTCACTTATGCACACCAGCACTACCAGGTTATGTTTCATACCATGCTGTTTGACAACCAGACTTGGAACAGACAACACAACTAGGGGGAGTATCCATATACATCACAGATACACACACCTCCAGGTTAGTAGCACTGCACAAAGCATCACAGACCATACATATACAACTACCATTGTGCAATACTACCTTTCAGTTTGTTGCCTGCTACAGAACACACTCCCAAACTCAGGGACCACTCTTGGCTTTCGTGGGAACTATGGAGAATATGAAGGTCTCCACAGACACCATTATATTGTGTGTCTTCATATACACAAATATTGACTGGGGATACTACTCAAGCCCCGACACCCTCACCCAACAGTCGCTACAATTTGTAGACTCATATGCTATGGCACAACCAGTCAGCACAGCCACAAGGGGGAATACATATTGGACCTGATCATCACCAACATGGGGACTCTATGTTCCACACCAGCGATATACTCCTCATTGGTAAGGTCAGAACATACATGTATCTCACTGGACATACATATACCCTCCACACACCCATCCTGGATAATCTTGGTGAACTTCTCATGAGCCAACGTCTCACGTCACTGAAGCAAGGTGGTATCCTTCAGAGACCCTGAGACAATGGCAAATACGGTTCACACTGCTGCATCCTTTACATACACATTCTATGGACACCTAGTGGACTGCATGGATTGTGCTATCCCAAATAACTACAGGACTCACTACTCCAATGGCAGGGACCTGTGTGGTAGACCCCAGCCATTAATAAGCTGTACAACATCAGGAGGAAGCTACTACACGATAGAGCACAATCCCAGACTGGGAAGGCATCTGTGATCTGTACTAGCAGATAGCTACAATCACTCATGAACTTTTCTAAGGGCCACTTCTACCAGACAATTGTAACAGACATGTAGGACTACCACACGGCCTTCTTCAGTTATGTCAGGAACCAGGGTGGACACTCACTGATATGCTGTGAGTTACTGCATACTGACTAAACCTACCCTGAACCCACTGGCATTGCCAACATCCTGGCAAACAGGTTCAGTGCAGATGTCTCCCACCCATCCCCCCTAAGGAGCAACTATCCATCCCAAAAGAGTATAACCTCCCTGACATCACACAGTAACAGGTGAGTGCTGCCCTCCCCAAAGCGTACATCACAGTATCAATGTGACCAGACGGTGTCCCAGCCTGCATCTTACACGAGCATCATGACAGACACAACCCTCACATTACATCACTGTTCAATATCGGAGTTACCACAGGATATGTACCCAAGGAATGGCGTACAGCGAGAGTGGTCCCGCTCCACAGAGTTGGTGCCACAACGGACCACAAACAATATTGCCCTATAAGCCTAAGTAGCCTGTTCTGCAAAGCTATGGAGCGTATTGTCATGGGACTCATACACATAGACATCAGGAACCTACAGACACTATGTCCTACACATTTCAGCATTGTTGTGGGCAGATCTTGCCTCTTGAACCTGTTTGTATTCTTTAAATGGCTAACAGGTCCATCGACATAGGGACGGCTGTCCATACAGCCTACCTGAACCCTGCAAAACCCTTCAACACAATAACCCACTGGGCCATTATGCATAGGCTCACCAGTGTCGATATGGACACATATCTCACACGATGGATTGATACCTGGATCAGGGATAGCACCCACATGGTCAGAATTGCAGGTGCCATGTCTGACTATACACCAGTTACACATGGCATCCCACAGCTCGGTTCTGGGACCTCTCTTGTTCAGTATATATTTGTCTGACGTACAGGCTACCACAGGGGGAATATGGCTGAACATGTTTGCACTTGACTACAAACTGGGTGTCATGATCAACTCTCCAGCTGCCACATGCATACTCAAACAGGGTCTCACAGAGATGGATGACTGGTGCCTGAGCCATGGCCTACAGCTAAATACCATTAGTTGCATAGTCATCCCCTTTGGGAATAACAACATGCCCACACATTACCACATAGGTAGTACTCCATTACATATGGTAGAAGTTGTTAGGGGTTTGGGAACATGACTTGTTCGTACTGTCGCCTTTGACATTCATGTTGCCAAAGTGGTTGGACACACCTTCTATGTGGGCCACCTTATCCCATATGGTTTCACATCTAGAGCGAGTGAGGTCATTGTGCCCCTATACTCATCACATCCATGCTTGGTTACAATGCCACATTTGGGGTGTACCTTACCCGACACCTGCAGCAACTGTACTGGCCATGGAAGTTCCTCACCAAGCAGATCTAGGGACTCACACAGATTCCCTGCACAGTTCAGATGCAGTAACTCCAGCTCTACTCAGTCGCTTACCACCTACTCGGATATGATGTGTGCCTGTTGTTTACAGATATACCCAACCCAGAATTACTGGACATGCTCCACCTCAGGATATCCGACTCCCTTGGAGCTACACACTCCAGGGACGTATACCTCAGCACAGATGCTAATAGGACATTGTGGTGGGACAGATTCTTATCCCAGAGGCCCCACTCACTCCAGAATGTAATCCCAGTTTCACATAGGCAGAGCCACCCACTGACCACCTACTGGAGACATCTTGACAACTGTATGGGTGATCGTATGTTTACCCCTGGGATATCTTCTGTGTCCCTGCTAGACAGAGGCACACTAGCCTAAACGTACATGGGCTATCTTGTGTGACTTACTATTCACACACACAGTGTAGTAATCTGACAGGGTTGCGAATGCCAAACACACTCTGGCTAGACTTGTACATGCCCTAGGGCAGATAGCCTAGTATCGACCTCTGAACCTATGCTAATGTTCAGGATGCACAGTGTTTATTGCTGATACTTTTTGCAGGTCTTTATCATCTTTGCTTTACCAGTTTCTATGAACAACTTCGGTATCTGCAGAACATATTTGATTATGACAGGGTTCCACTGTATTATAGATGTGTCTGTTGTCATATGACTGTGTGCACAGGGTGGATTGCTGTATAGTGACAGGTTCCTGGGTTAACACATGCAACTGCCAGATATGCGTGGCCCACTGCTGTACTCAGACATGGCCTAAGTGTGTGAGCATGCCCAGTTCTGCCATTCCGTGTTTTGTTGCCTGACATTTGTCTCATTTATTCAAGTGTGTGAGCATGCCCAGTGTGAGCTTTCAGTATGTTGCTATCTGAGGTCCACTACATTGGTTGATGTTTGCAAACACGACCGATATTAACATTTATACCGTGTGTGTTGGAAGTCAGGTTCTGTTCTCACTGCAGGACTCACCTTTGTGTCATAACTCGACAAGGATTATGCTGTGCCTGCAGGGTTTCCATGAAATACTTTGCATAGACTTATCAACATTCCTTCATACAGGCTGACCACTGCAGTATTGTCATGGTTCAGTGGTTCAGTACTTTGGCTATAGTGCACAGTATCCTGGGTTCGAGGCCCATCACTGCTTTATATTTTCATACTGAGCAGACCAGACTGCTTAAGGGCTCATTAAGCAAATATTAGCATGTTGGCTTTTGTTCAGCTATGCCCTACTTAGACCAGTCTTGTCCGACATTGCTCAATATTCACCAACATTGCTGGACGTTGCCTAATATTACTGAACATTGACCACAGTTGTGCTAGTTGGTGTGTGTGATTTTGTTTGCATATACTACATGGTGGTAAATGCTGTTTAGCACTGCTTTATATTGCTTAACACATGGCAATCATGCCTTAGGTGGTGCTGCAGGGCTGCCTATGTCGGATGCACATACTACACTCCCTGTACATGTTTGAAAGCAGGTAGTGTCAACTTAGGCATCCCTTTTACTATATGTGCGAGTCGGATAGATGTATAATTTCCAGAGTTCCTACTGAGCCAGTGTATGTGCTATGCGTTGCCTCTTTGCCAAGGCCAAAGCATACTGGGCATGCCTCCTTCTGCCTACTGGGGCAGGCTCAGGTTGTTCCTCCTCCGAGTCACGCTCTGCCTGTGATGGCCTTGGCAATGGTGGGGGGCTGTTTGGCCCAGGCTTATGCTGGTCCTGCTGCAGCTGTTTTCGCGGGATCATATTATGTAGCATAGCTTATACCGTGACAATTTGGGTACATGTAGTTGGTGAGTACTGCAAGGCTCCACCAGATGTGTCCAGGCACCAGAACCGTGACTTGAGCAGCCCAAACACACGTTCTATTACATTATGTGTTTGTGTGTGTGCCTCATTATGGCATTCCTGTTCAGGTATGTGTGCATTTCTGATGGGTGTCATCAGCCACGGCTCCAGTGCATAGCCAGCATCCCCCACTACATGACCATGTGAGATGTCCCCATTGGCAAATGTCTGGTACAGCTGCGTCAGTTGCCAGATATGGGAATCATGGTAGCTTCCAGGGCAGCCTGCACACACATTCAGTATTATGCCCTGGGCATCACACATGACCTGGCAGTTGATGGAGGGGAAGCCCTTGTGGTTGAAGTAGACCCTACCCTGCTCGCCGGCTGGTGCTTTGATGCATATGTGCATGCAGTCTATTGCACCCACTACCTCAGGGTATTCCGCTATTTGCTGGAAGAGACGCATATTGCTGGCCAATACCTCATGGGAATTGGGGAAATATACATGATCACAGATATGTGCTGACATGGCATCCAGGAACTGGTATAGTACCCTGGATGCTGATGCCTGTGATATCCCCATCATATCACCAGTTGGTCTCTGGAAGGTACCTGTTGCTAATATTCTTAGGCCAACACATACCTTGGTTTCCACTGGGATGGGTTCCCCTCTGTTGGTTCTGTGTGTGAGGCATGGCCTGCACAGCTCAACAATTTGCTGCAGGAGGTCTCTGTCCACTCTATAGTGCTCCACTATCTCCAGCTCATGTAGCCCCTGGTAGGTTACCCTGGGCCTGTACACTCTTCTCCGTCTCCTCACTGTGGGTTATCTAGCAGCATTTCCATTCTCACCACCCTCAGCATGTTGCATATGTCGCCTTATAACAGCAATGGCAGCCCCTAACATTTCTTTGTCTCAGTAAAGCTTTTTCAGTTTTCACTTCTATTAGCTTACTTTAGTGTCTGTTGTGAGAAACATACTGGACTGTTGTTTGCAGAGTTTTAAGTGCTAGGCGGGGCTGGGCTAGTGTACTGCCTGTGTAATTGCCTGATTCTGATTGTTTTCACCTGCTAGCTCTGCTAGTACTCCCTGGTAGCTTCCTACTATTTGTTGTGCTTCCTTTTTCCTTTCTGTTTCCTCAGGGGGGGAGTGCTGCGCACACAAGCACAAATACGCGCACAGCAGCTAACATGCACGCACACATGCTTACACAGACTAAAACTTGCTTATTCGGGTTAACACGCATGCACACCAGCGCAAACACGCTTACAACTCTTTAAACTGCCTTATACATGCTTACTCCGGCTTAAACGCGCACACTCACGCTTACACACGCGCACTCTGTCTTACTCGAGTTTACAAGCGCGCACACACACGCATACCCGTTCAGCAAGAAACTTTGGTGTTATCCACGGCATACACCTTCCATTTCTTGGCTTTCTCTAGCCTACCTGTTGACACACCTCTTTCCATGATGTATAAATGACAGCTGACACATGCCACTCTGCTCCAATGAGCTTCCCTTCTTTCATACATACCCCCCTCGTGATGTCACCTATCTTGTACTCTGTTACTTCCCATATACTACTCCTACACTCCACTGACTGTGCTCATTTGCTATGTAAACTTGTGATTCACTATCCTAACACTCATTTACATAGGATTGCCTACTGATGCTTGGTTACATGTCTTAGACTGAGCTTCCCCCCTTAGCAACCTCTACTCGGTGGCCATGTTGTCTTCAGCCTGCCATTCCCTTGCATTGTACATTAACAATTTCAATAAAATCCACATTTGTGGGTTTTAATTTTTAGTATTCTGGGTTTTAGAGTGCAGCCCGTTTGCGTGGCGCTGCGCTATGCTTAAACATCGGAAATCGGCAAAAAATAAAATTATTTTTATTTTCATATTGCATCAGGAAACATTTCCAATGGCCGTATATTTGGCCATTGGCATGCTTCCTGCACTGGATGCAACCTTTATTTGGAGCTGTCACACCTCCGTTTTGCTATTTGCAGAACGGTACTCAGTTGTCAACTGAGTACATTTCTGCAAATAACACTGCTCTTACTCGGACAGGTTCGGGTTTCCTGAATCGCAAATCTACCTCATTTGCATGCCTTTCACCTGCAATTGAGGTAATTTGCATATCCCAGCCCTGTCCGTGCAAGAGCCATTTTAGGATCTCTCTTACACGCCCCTATAGGCTGTTCCTGAATCGCTCATCGGACATGATGGCTGCATGGAGTCTTACTCTACTCTAAGACTCCGTGCAAGCCTTTGTGAATCCGGCCCTGTGTTTGTCAATGTTTTTTGAGTTACAAACTTGGATGGAAATTGTATATTTATCTTGAATACTGTAACTTCTAAGAGCATAAGCAGGTTGATGGTCAGTTAAGCTGTCTGGAAGGCTATTAGCTGCCCTCATTTTTGTTGGGTCTATTAGTAAGAGTCCAATCTAAAGCTGATTGCCTACCAGTACTTTTGTGGACTCCAGTAAATGATGTAACAAACTGTATAAAGCTGTACAGGTTTATGGGATCAGATGGGGTGCTGCTCTTAATAAACTGCCAGCCTATATTTAGGTCTGCTAGTATTATTGTTTCATTTTGTATACGGTGGGATATCCAGTACTGAATATTTTCCACAGTGGTAATATTTTTACCTGGTAGGATATATATGGCTGCTAAACAAGGCATTTTCCTGTTATTGATTTTGAAATGTGATATAAGTAATTCTACATTATTAAAATGTGGTATCTCATTTTAATTTCTTCAAGTCTTTTGGGTTTCTAATACCATGATGGGAATGGATCTAAGTCCTATGTCAAAGTATGGTTAAAGTTCATGAAATTAGTATTGTTTCAATCTTTGATATCTCCTGTGCATACGCAGTTATGTTTAGGGAATTCTTGCAGAGGTTGACTATTCTGTCTGACTGCTTATTTTTCCTGTCAAGCCTAATTATTCTGAAACCAGGTGGCGTAATTTCATTGCCATTTATGTCTTTTTCCAGCCATGCTTCTGTAGCTATGATTACGTCTGGGGAATATGTGGCAATACAAGCATGTATGTCCTGGATTTTACTACATATGCTTCTAAGATTGATATTTAGGAAGAGAGGGCTGGCATTGGGGGTGAGAGAGGAAAAGATAATTGTTCATTTAATACTGTGTTGTTAGTGTGGGGTTTTTGCTTTGGGCAAATGTCTCCACTGATTTTTTGGGTGGAAATTTTATGAAGAAAAGTATGTAGCCAAATCAGTTTGTTCTTTAGTTTTACTGGATTTTATATGGTACCATACTTAGATTTAAGATACATGTAATTGAAAAAAAAAATCTAAGAAGGTTTATTGGTATAGTGTGGGTGTGGAGGAGATTGATATACTGCATAACTCTTGGTGTAGTGAGAATGGTTTTGCGGGACTATTAATTATATTTATGTGGTAGTTGTTAAAGAGTGCTAATATGCTGAGGAGACACACTCGTACGGTTTGTGTCAGAGTCATCTTGTGTAATATGTAAGTTAGATTTTGCTGAAAATATTAGTTTGCACTTTAAAATCTTACTGGGCAAGAGTAGTTATAGTTACAACAGTATAACTTGTAAAAGGACAAGCTGGATAGCAGCACTTAAAGTAAATGAGTCACAGATGCTAATTGTAGGGCACCTGTGACTGGGCTATGTTCTGATTGTTTTGGTGCAGAGGTAGGTTAGAAGAAGTGTAGGGGTGAAGTTTGGATATTTTAAATGTAGAGTAGGAGTGGTGGGTGTGAATTGGGGGTAGGGCTAACAGAGTGGGGCCCAACCACTGAATCAGCAAAGTAACAGTGTTGAGAAAAAACAATCAGTAAGCTTTGGCTATGGAAAAAGGTAAGAAGGTTTCCAGAGATAGTTAACTATATGAGTTGAACAGTGTAAAATAGAAAGTGAGAGGGGGCAAAGAGAATAACAGGGAGCCGTACACAAGCCCAGGAAGACTAAGCAGAGAATTACATGCGTGGTTAAGTATTTAGAGAGTTAGCTGCAAGATACTATAGTAAATAAAGAAGGAAGAGTCTAAAAATGAAAGCAAAGCGAATAGTTTGTCCTGCTTCATAGGAGATGGGGTGGGAGAGATGACCAGCCATGTACTGGCAGTTCTTTTGCACTATGCGAACACCCATTAAACTGACTGCCCATTATTATAGGCTGTAGTATATACCAGTAGTATAGGTGTTGTTGGGGGTACTATGGAGCTACGTCCTTTGGTATAGAGTATGCACCAATACAGCTATCTACTTCAGGTGAGTGTACCTGGACACTCTGTCCCTGTAGTCTGAATCTACAAGGCATAAGTCTTACCTTACGTTAACTTAAATGGATTATAATTACATATGTACTTTGACTGCACATTTCTGGCCCTTTCAAGGATGGACTTGAAGCTTGGGTGAAAATTGTTGGACAGTGATAGTTCCTATGCAGCCTGTGCAATGTATTGGCTGAGACTGGTTTGGTCAATGTCAACAGAGGAGGAGTAGTGATGACTGAAAGGAATAAAAGAAGTTCAATTAACTCAGATGCTAGATGCTGTTACAGTAAATGCATTGCTGAGTTTGAATAATTCAGTTTAAATTGAAAAAAAAGCAGTTTGGAACAGACAGTGCTTGTTACCAGGTCAGCCCTCAAAAATACCTTATGGAGATATTTATGCACCTCTGTCAAAAGGTGAGTTCAGAGGTCCTTGTGTATGCAGGAATTCTAATTAGCAAATAAACCTTTATAGTCTTATGGAACAATAGTGCACAACAGTATAGCATATTATATCTTGCAGTCATATCTAGCAGATATGATGGCTAGATATGACTGCTGGATATAGCATAGTATATCTAGACATCATGTCTGTTGCATCAAACTGGCATTAAACCCTATCTGTCCTTATAAATAGGTACAACCACATCTAGAGTCTACAATTAACATTTAGCTGTAGGCTATCAGCCATTGGGATGACAATTAAGTCTGCAGTGCCCACACCTGCACAAACTACATATGGTGTATCCTAAAGTATATAATTGCCAACATGGGAAAAGTATACGAACTCTTCATCAATACTCTCTGATAATCACAACTGGACCTAGGATGTGTCAGACAGAGATATTAACTTTTTAGCCATTGTGTTTCTCACTAACATATCCAGCCAGCCCGTTTTCCCCATGAGCACAGATCAAGATGCAGGTGTGCAAAATACTATAGCCGTCCCTCTTTTTTTTTCTGTCAATATAACCTTTTCTCAGTAACAGGCTAATATACCATCCATAGGATAAACAAGGCTGAGAAGGTTTCAGTCATTATTCATTCATCTTAGCTATTGCATTTCATTTTCCTGCATTTTATAACAACAAACAAATCCATCAAAAGACAAAAACAACATCAAATGTTTTTTTTTCCAAGATGTATCTACGACTAACAACAAAGAACACATAGGTGTGAAATGTTACTACATGGATGGGAATGGAATCCACTGGGAAGACAGAGGCAATTCATTCATTCATTCATCTGCTGCTATTTTGAGCACCTTGTATAACAGTACTATAATCTTTCCTTCTCCCTGTCTTTTGTGGTATCTGGTTGGGTAGAATATGAAGCTGGAAAAAACAAGCTGAATGTTTTCGCAAACATCCCTTGGAAAACTGTCATATATGCAAACACCATGTGAATGTTTCCTTGGGCAACCACCACAGCACAGCTACCTCTGTCTAGGAACAGGATCTAGCATGCAGTGCCTCATAAAAGTGTAGACTGTAAACCACAATGCTTTTTTACAAATGACAGTAGAAGACACTATTCATGATAATGTAGTAGAACCTGATATCTCTCATACAAAGAAGCAAGATAGAATCCTGAAGTAGTTTACCAAATGAATCATAGCCAGCCCTATGCAGGCTGTGATCCACCTGTAAATAGTTTTCATAGTTTACTTTGCCTTTGAGACACTGCATAACTGCTGAAAAGGAAGCAGTGAGTTGTTCTGGTCTTCTGAAATCTTTAGTCCTGGAAATATACTCACAGATCTGTTTTTTAGAATAATTCATACATAAAAAATATTCTCCTCCACATCCTATAAGTGATAACAGAAAGAAAATAACTCTTTTGGTTTAAGGTATGTGCATCATGATTTTAGGCATAAAAAAGTTAGTAGAACCATCCTGCGTTTATGAAACAACATGCCAGGTTATGAAAAAATAAGGCCTTGAACTTCTGACCCCCTTCTAGCTAGTGGTAATCGTTACATATAGTACTGTCCTCCAACAACGTGAATATAATGGCACTGAAAGTACACTTTTAAAGGGAGGTGCTGTGGTTTGAAGCATTTTTCCACATTTTTTTCTTTTAAATGTTGCAAGTGACTCAGAGAAATGTGCAGATTACATCCTTGTATCTAGTATTAGTGCAGAGGGCTAAAGCTCTCTCTTGTTGATGAGTAGCTTTTTATACCATGGGTACAGGGTTCAGTTTTTTCCCCATTCTTACTTTTTAAGTGAGATACAGTAATATTTAATGAGTGTTCCTAGTGTCTAGTATTTCACCCACCATATATGTTTTGTACTTCAAAACTGTTATTCTATTAACTTTTTAAGTGAGTTTAGGGTAATATTTAAAGAGTATCCCTAGAGTTTAGTGTTCCCCTGGCCAAAATACATTTTTTGTTGCAAAACCTGTTTCTCTATTAACTTTTTAAATGACTTTAGAGTAATAGTTAAATATCCCTGGTGGGGAGTGTCTGCATCACAATATTGTGCAATGTTCTCATTACGCTAGAGGAGTTTTAGAGGTATGACAGTCCCCACACACACGCATGCACATTCATTCTCTGACTCACACACACACACACACACACACACACACACACACACACACACACACACACACACACACACACACACACACACACACACAACCAAGAAAACAAGGCCACTTATCACTTTTCACACAGTTATACAAGCAGCCACACACTACCTGTTCCTAAACATCCCAGCACTTAACACAATCTTACCCTTTTAAAGTAATGGGTGAGCATGAACATTTGGTGGATTTAATTAACTTCTCTGGCCAAGCTAACTTGCATGGCTGCGTAAATGCAGGCATTTTTGAGGATATCACATGGCTAATTAGCATAGGCAGCTCCCATGGAATGCCTCATTAGCATGTAGCCTAGGTGAGGATGGCAGCCCGCCATGGTGATCCTATAGACCTTGTAGGATCACTGTAGTAGGCCTGAGTTTGAATTAGAAAGGGCCTCCTCCAGCAGTAGCAGCCTGTTTTAGAGCTTACCATTGGTGGGAACCGTTTCTGAATCCTGCCTACAGTTTTTTTTAACTAAGCATAGGTGACAGTGTCTTTTGTCTACCTTTTTGCATTTTAAAGAGCTTTTAACAGGTAATTTATATAAGACATGAGACTATAGTCATGCAGTTCCATTATATTTTTAAATCTATTCCTTCTAGCTGCAATAGCTTTTTTGTCAGATCAGAAAGCTGATTGCAAAGGTATAAGTAAGTTTTTTTTCCCATGATCTGAATATACCATAGTTTTTGTATTCTGAACAGTATTCATTTTTCTGACATATCCAAGTAAATCTCCATCAATATCTAACATTTTTTTTTCTTTTTATCGAACATAAGCAGGTAATTCAAATATCTTATTCATTATACACAGGGCAACTAAGTGGTCTGCACTGTTAATAAGATACTGTAAAACCCAGTGGGAGTGTAATGATGTAAGATACACAACTTTATTAATCAAACCCAGGCCACCTTCAGCCTTTTTATTAAATAAAATTTCCCTTCTGATAGGGTTTAATTTTGAATCATCAATAATGCCCAAAAAAATGTTAACAGGAGTTTTTCTAATTCTGCTAGAAACATAAATGCACCTCATAAGTATCCTAATTTTCTTAAAATGACAGCAAATGGTATTGTCACCTCACAGTAAGAGGATTTCTGGTTCAATTCTTGGCTTGTGTGCCTTCTGTGTAGAGTCTGCATGTCCTTCCTGTGTTTGCATGGGTTTCCTCCAGGTGCTCCAGTTTCTTCCCACATTCCAAAGACATGCAGTAGGTGGATTGGGCACTCTAAGTTGGCCATAGGTGTGAGTGTGTGTGAATGAACTACAGTGGCAGGGCTAGCCACCCGGTGGTGTAATACTTGGCTCTAGATGATTGTCACTGTTGAATGAGAAAAGGGGTTGTGGATGAATGGATGGATGGATGGACAGAATGAATCAAACAGTCTTTTTCAAATGATAAAATATACAGCCAGCATTCAACAATTATGATTTGTACATAGTGTATAGTTTTTATTATAATTCAGTAATATCTTTTCCCCAGAATTTTACAACTAAAACGTCAAATTCTTTCATAACAAAGTAAATGCTAATTGTTAACTTCATACCACAGACATTTTCTGTCCTCAAAGTTAGTCAAGTTTTGAGACATTTTAGTTAAATCTTGCAGTAGAAATTTAAAAATTGTAATACTTACCATAGTTGGCAAATTACTGGCATAATTCAAGAAAATATGTACATATGCCTCGTTTAGAAAGCATATTTATGCAACAAGCGTGTTGTCAGTAATTGTATTATTACTGCATTGTTGACTAGACAGAAGAGAACAGAACTCATGGAGTATCTTTGTTTGACCAATTTGTTTGACTCAATACCACATCCAAGCCAGTCATTAACCAAAATTTAAAGATCAAGAACAAAGTTTTTTTATCACTCCTTTTTGCTGCAATTATGCTGTCATTATGCAAAGTGGGCTTTCTAATTCTAAAATGTAGTTTTTTCTTCAGTTATATCAGTCTGACTATCTATACCTATGGTTTAAAAAATTGTAAGTGGGGAAAACAGTATGTAGTTATTTTTTTATACTGCTTTTAAAGGAATGTCACTGTTCCAGGATCAGGTGCTGCTATTCTGTAACATTATTTATTGTATCTCGTTACCTATTCTGAGCACACCACAAACTTACCCAAGGATTTGTTGGAGTAGCAGTGCTTGGCCTATGTACTCTGGTGCATCAGCCCCAGCTGTATGCCAGACTTGTTATTGCCTGCAGGGATGCAGGTCTGACATGTTGGCGGAGCAACATGACCATGCGATGCAGGAGCTCCATCTGTATGGTGGCATGTTCATAATACCTGTGTTCTCCGCATCCAAGATGAGGGACATGCGTCTGGGGCTACTTGCCCACTAGGGAATTAAATCTGTTGTTGAAAAAAAAACACAGCAAGCCATCCCCACGGGAATTTGGGGGATGGTTCACATAGCACCAAACTACCCATGCATATGATCCTAGGCTCAACCTCTGAGTACTTAACCCTGCTCCACATGTATATGGAAGCAGTACACCAGGCAATAAGGCTTCCACCAGGTATCTTCTGTAGCAAACAACCCCAAATAGGAGTTTCTGCCTTGTGAATGAGGCCAGTCAGTTCAATGAACATTTTATTGTGGCACTAACCTTGTCAATGTGTAACATAAATTTTACAGTAAGCTATCATTGTGGTGATTCTCATGCCCCTAGTTTTCCTCCTAGGAGTGATCATCCCAAGGTAGAACAGTTTTTATTACAGTATTATATCTATATTACACTATATTGCAAACATTATACACTTTATTAGGAACCTTATCCTGTTGCATTTCTCTTTAATTACCTTTATTTGAATATAAAAGTATTTAGTTATTTATTGATTTATTGTCTGATTGCCTGACTGAATGACTGACTGAGCCACAGTATGTGTAATTTTATATGTTCAAATCAGCTGCAGACTACAGAAAACATTCCTATATAATACAAGCTATGTATCCCCCTAAACATTATCAAAATTCAGGACCACATGACTCAGAATCAAGAAGTACTGGACATCTTCTTCACTTACCTGAAATTCAAACACAAGTTTATTAAACTTACCATGGTCTTAGTGAAGAAACTTAACTAAAGCTCTATATTTTAAAATCAGAAAGCCCACTTTACCCAACAGCATAATTACTACAGACAAAAAAATAAATATATAAAACACCTATCCACTTGACTTTTAAGATTGTTATAATTGTTGGTGTCTTTTAGAAGAAAATAAAATATACCATAATTGATTGTGCCTAATAGCATAATCGCTTTTAAGGATAACCTACTGGTAGATGAAGCTTGCACTCTCGAGCTTCAACTTGGAAATTAATGGAGTTCATCCATAGGAAATCACTGTTGGTGATTTGTGCCAGAAGTGATCGGAAGTGATTCCCTTATTCTTCGAGTTGGTGTGACCATGGAGTTGGTATATACATACATATATATATATATATATATATATATATATATATATATATATATATATATATATATATATATGTGTGTGTGTGTGTGTGTGTGTGTGTGTGTGTATATATATATATATATATATATATATATATATATATATATATATATATATATATATATGTATACATAAAACTCCAAAAATGAGAATGCACGTAGCCTACTAGGTGCACGGACCATACTAAGACAACAAACCCAAATGTAACTCCAGCACTCAAATGCATCAGTGGAAGTACTACACTGAGGATGCAAGAGGGCGAAACCGGTTTGTGTTTTTTGATGCTGCTTCCACCACTGTTCATTTGAACTTGGTATTATAGAAGATAAAGTCCTCTTTCGCAATTTGTTTGACTTTTGTTGTTTTTCCATTGATGCATTTGAGTGCTCGATTTACATTTGGGTTTGTTTTATATATATATATATATATATATATATATATATATATATATATATCTGCATATATATATATATATATATATATATATATATATATATGGGTCCTCTTCAGAAGGTCGAACTTTTAAAAGCTCGACTTTCATATAGCCAAGACCATATCTTTGTACTTTTAAAAATTCGAAAGGTTTGAATGGGGATTTCCATAGAGTGCGGAACGGGAAGATTTCCCTTTACCACAATGTAGTGCGATCTCGGAAGTGGTATATTTAAATAGCGGGGAGGGGTGGGGGTGTAGCACCCCTGCTAGCACTGTTTCTTTCTTTTTTTTCAGATGCTCCATCATATGGACTCAGCCATATGAAAGTGGAACATTTGGGTGTTCAATTATGTGAAGTAGACCCATGTATATAATATATATATATATATATATATATATATATATATATATATATACGTTTTGGGCCTATGGGGAGCTTGCCCCCCACATCGAGGTGTGCAGGGCACATGCCTTCCTGTAAAAAAACATTAAAAAGTGCTTTTCAGGAAGATATTTTCAGAAAATGCAATTCGGGGATTCTTGATCCTAGGTATATATGCTTTCGTGTACTCATTGTGTTTTTTAATGTCACATGCAATTCATTTTCCACATAAATTTCCAGACTGATACCATCCACTATTACCTTCACCAAATCTAACATTTATTTAACAGTTTTCCTTTATCATGTATACCATCTTGTAGTACCTCTTATAGTACTTTTTGAAATCTATGTGGGTATAAAACCATTAAAATGTTATAGACAACAGTGAACAATCTATAACATTTCCATTTTAATTTTCTTTAATACTCCTTTCTCCATAGAAGTTTTACCACTCAGTTTTTATATTGTTTTAACAAGTAAGCCAGTCTCATACCATTCATTCAATGCATGTAAAAAAAAATCTTTCTCATTATTTCCCATGAGTTTACAAAACAAATAGCCTAAATTATGAATCCCTGGAAAAGAGACATTCTTTTTTGACCTATTACTATCCCAGGGATCCATTAAAAAGCCTAATGAGAGGCTCAATGAACCAGGGCTGCTCGGCATTTGATATCCTTTGCCAGAGGTGCAGTGTTTCTTCTTGAATCCAAGCCATCCAAAGCTAAGAACAAGAAATTAAGCTTATTTTGAGTTTTACCTGCACTTTCCATCTGTATTTTACTGGTTTACTGCATTAATCTGTGCCTTTTTGACTGTTTTTACTGTTTGTGCCTGCTTATTATCTGCACTTGTTTTTCACTGCAGTATTGCTTAGTTAGCATAGACTAGATACAGACTTGCTGACTCAAATCCAGCCACCTCACACTAAGAAGGGCTCCCCTGCACCCTTGTGACAGAAGAGTGTGGATATAGCCTTGTCTGAGCTGGGGACTGCTGGAGGAAGGATAATTCTGTGATTTCCTATTGGCAGACTATCTTAAAACTGTTTAATTTTGCCACCTTGCATTTGTTAGTTTTTTGACTCAATTAACAGGAGCTGCTCTATATTTGGCATCCTTTGTCAGAGACCCAGAGTTTTTTTTGCTTGAATCAAAGCCAAAGCTAAGAACAAGAAATTAAGCTTATTTTGGGTTTGATCTGGAGTTTTTCATCTGTATTTTACTGTTTTACTACATTAATTTGTGCATTTGTGACTGTTTTTACTGTTTGTGCCTGCTTATTACCTGCACTTGTTTTACACTGAAATATTGCTTAATTAGCACAGACTAGATCCTGACTTGCTGAATCTAGTCTGTTTTTCATACACTTGAATTCAAATCCAGACATCTTACATTAAGAAGGGCTGCCCTACACCCTTGTGGCAGAAGAGTGTGTATATAGCCTTGCCTAGGCTGGGGATTGCTGGAGGAAGGATCATTGTATGATTTCCTATTGGCAGACTAGTTTAAAACTGTTTAATTTCACCTGTATATAAGCCTTGCATTTCCTCATAGATGTGCACCACACAAGGAGTATTAGCTTTGCCTTGTATAGATGCAAACCTCTGGAAAATATTTTTTCCCTGGACACCAGTCAGAAAAACCCTCCCAGGTTCCCTGCTGCTCCCCGGGCACTGCAGCTGCACACTTCTGTACTGCAGGTAACTCAGCTGAGCCCCGAGCAGCATCTCCCCACTTTTCATCCTTGATCTTCTGTAGAAAAAGTCCCCTTGTTAATCCCAGAGCAATGGCTGATCTAATTTGTCCTCTCACAAATTAGTACTTAAGAATTACCTGCTACTATGGACAGTCAGTTTCCCAACATTTCTCCATCCAACCTGATTGACATGGGCATCCTGAGGCAATATAGCAATTGCCTCATATTTACTGACAACCACTTGCTCCTAAAGCAAACAAATACAGTATATGAGAGATATAACTATACCATGAAACTAGAATCAGTCCTCTCCTCCCACATAACAATAAGCAAGACATCAAACTGGTTGTCAGCACACACACCTCTCCCTCACATAAGATAAGATCGAGACACATAAACCCACATATGTGGAGGTACTCACTAAGAGCCTACCAAAAGACCAGAGACCTCCCAAGTGCAAACAACTTACACATGCTAGTACATGAACAGAATCCACCACTACAGATAACAACACACATCACACATATCAGAGTCTCAACAATTAAGCTCCTAAGGCAAAATACCTCAAAACCTAAAGTCCTAGTCATAAGTGACTCAATAGTGAGTCACACAGATGTCCCCCTCATCGGGTTGGACATGTAGAAGATCACTGTCAGCTGGCTGTCAGGTGCCAGGATCTGTCAAAGCCCTAAGCAGCATTCTACCTTCATCTTGGATGATGTCACAATACAGACAAAAAAATGATTGATTTTAATAATTGGCTTAGTTTCTGGTGTCACTCCATGGGGATGCAGTATCTGACCACCTGGGAAGACATGGCCAACAGACCATGCTGCTTTTCCAGAGATGGCCTTCACCTGCCTCCTCAAGGCTTTCAGATAATGGCAAAGATGCTTGCCTCCTCCACAGTGCCTTTTTAGGCAATGTCAAAACAACAAAACTGACGTAAAGAAATCCACTAGAGACAAACTCAAGCTCATGCTTCTTAATGCCAGGAGCCTAAACAGTAAACTGCACTACCTGGAAGCACTCCCCACCTTGGAAGACGCTAACGTCTGTGCAGTCACTGTGACGACAGCACCCTAGCCATACAAGACTACAATGCCTTTCACACGCTCAGACCTCAAAACGAGTGTGAAAGAACCAACGTGGAGGAGTATCCATCTTCATTAAATCCAAATACACCTTAAGGCAGGTAAAACAGTACAACTCTCCTGAGCTACTCAAGATCCAAATAATTATAGGCAAAATACCTACCACATCTTCGCTAACTAGAGGTCTCCCACCATGAACCAGGAGAAGCACACTGCCTACCTAGACTTGTTACAATCACTCAGTATACAGCCAAACACCTTGGTCATGGGAGATTTCAACTATCCTTCCATCGATTGGGTGACTTACACAAGCACAAACATGATTACTCTGAGGTTCCTGGAGTTTGCTAATTCAAATGCCCTAGAACAGTTGGTCTGCACCACCACAAGGGGCTCAAATATCATAGACCTAGTGCTCACCAACATGGAGGGTCACTGCACTACGCCCTGCATGTTGCCTGCCCTAGTAAGGTCAGACCATAAATAAGTCTCAGTTGAAGTAAAGGTCAGACCTGACACCCCACAGGAACAAAAAAACAGAAAAATATTTCCAAAGCAAACTATAGCCTGCTAAGCAATGCTATAAAAAGTTCCAAAAACCCTGCTAACACAGCCAACAATGACTCCTATGCAGAAGAGTAAACAAATGCTCTATATAGCCATTTAAACAAATGTATTGACTCAGCTGTACCTGACAGGACTAATACCAGGTCCTCCCGAAAAAAACAAGTTACCCTGGTGGACTGTAAGTATAAATAAGTTATATAACAAAAGAAAGAAACTGATATCTAAGAACAAGAGGGAACTTATTCAACAGAGGAAGAATAC
Organism: Protopterus annectens; assembly: GCF_019279795.1. Classification (NCBI taxonomy): domain Eukaryota; kingdom Metazoa; phylum Chordata; order Ceratodontiformes; family Protopteridae; genus Protopterus; species Protopterus annectens. Next base: position 584,280,353 of record NC_056726.1, on the reverse strand, counting down.
CCTCCACAGCTTGAACAAGCAAATCAGATATCTTGTAAAGTCCTCTAAGGTTAGTTACAAGACTAAATTAGAATCCCTAGCTAAAGACAACCATAAGGCATTCTTTAGCTACATCTGATACCTAAAAGGGAATGCCCAGCTGTGTGCCCAACATACAGTGGACAGTACCACTCACACTGAACCTGAGGAAATTGCCAACCTGCTAGCTGACAGATTTGTCAATAACTTCACTGCCCTGTCCCCAACAGCCACACCCCAAAGCATTCCTGACACCAGTCCTTTACTCAGTATCTCCAAAGAACAGGTCATAAAAGCACTCTCTAAGGCCAAAAACACAGCCCCTATGGGACCAAATAACATCCCAGGTTGCTTACTAAACAATCTAAAACAAAACCTAGCGGAACCACTTGGTATTCCCTTTAATCATAACCTGAGCACTGGCTTTGTTCTGGCAGAGTTTAGAACAGCAACAGAAATCTCCTTGCACAAAGAGGGTTCATGAACTGACCAACAATCTATTGACCAATAAGGATAACCAGTCATATCTGCAAGGCCATGGAAATAATCATCATGACCCTTATCAGCAAGGACACATGTGACCTTCAAACTCTTGACCTGACCCAGTTTGGTTTTGTCAAAGGTAGAGCTTGTTTATTAAACCTGGTGGCCTTCTTTGAGAATGTCACCAAAGCCCTGGATGAGGGCAAAGCAGTACATACCACCTATCTTGATTTAGCCAAGGCATTTGATACAACTCCCTACTCAGGGATCATTGATAAACTCTTCTAGCTGGGGATTAACCCACACATCACTAGATGGGTAGCCAACTGACTCACCGACAGAATGCACACTGTCAAAGTTGGGGAGTCCACCTCCTCCAGTAGACCAGTTATCAGTGGGGTACCACAAGGATTTGTGCTGGGCCCTCTACTGTTTGGAATCTATTTCTCTGAGGTTCAGGTAAAAGTAGATGGCTTGTGGCTTGCCAAGTTTGCAGATGACTGCAGACTGGGTGCAGTCACTGAGTCCCTCAACAGCGTAAATAGTATTACAGAAGGGACTGATGCAGACAAATGATTGCTGCCAAAGTCACAGATTAAAACTAAGTGCAAAAATATGCCTCATTATCCCCTTTGGCAAAGAAGTAGCCCCTGCGAATTATGATATCAATGGCACTCCTCTAAGCTCACACCCAGTGGTGTGAGACTTGGGAATACAAGTTGATAGCAATCTAAACATCGATCACAATGTGTCTGTAGGGGTAAGGAAAGCCTTCTACCCTGCACATCTCATAAAGAAGGGCATCGCATCCAAGACCAATGAGGTTATAACTCTGCTGTACTCGACTGTTATCAGACAACTAATCGGGTTCAATGCTCCCTTCTCTATATATCTCAACAGACACCTGCAGCACCTGGACAGACCACAGAGGCCTCTAACCAAGATAATCCAGGGCCTCCAAAAAGTGATTTACATAAAAAGACTGAAAGCCCTGTCACTGTACTCTGTATGATACAGGCTGCTGAGAGGTGACATGTGCCTGGCCTACAGAGCAGTCTCTGGCTCTGCCCTAATTGTAATGCTGCACATCCACAAATCAAATGTGACAAGAGTCACTCGGTCTGGGGATCTCAACCTAGCCAATGGCATTAACAAAACATATTGGAGAGACAGATATATCTCCCAGAGAGTGCCACTGTTCTAGAATAAGTTTCCACTTCACGTGAAGCAGAGCTCCTCAATGACCCTATTTAAGTGCAACCTTGACAATTGGATGGGTGATGGTAAATTCACTCTGGGGACAGCACCTATATCCCTCATGGATAGGGGTAGCCAGTGCTGATCAAAGAATTGCTCTGCTAATAATGACCATCTAATTATAGCCAAATTAGTATATGTGGGTTTTTACAAGGCTAGGTTTGTAGAGGCCCTAGGACCATTAAATAAAACAAGATGTACCAGTGGGGTAAGAGTCAAAGTACACAACACGATGAAATAAAAAAGCAAAAGAGACTTCGGCTACCCGGCTTTAAAACAAAATAAAGTCTAAAACAAAAGGTAAGCACTTTTACAGCTATATGCCGCTTCTTCATTCTACCAATAAAATTACTTCTAAAACCTAATGTCATACAAAAAAGACATCAATGCATCCAATAAAAACAGTTATAAAATATAATATACTTAAGTCATGCCCACTGTTTCATTGATAGGTTTTTGATGTGGGAGTGTATGTTTTTACCCCTTGTATTGATGTTATTGTTCCTTGAATTGGCAGATTGATTTTATATGAATGAAAAGAGGGTGTGTATTTTATAATGGTTTTTATTATTAGTATTACAGTCTGAATAAGTGGCATATAGGCTCAAAAGTGCTTACCTTTTGTATTAAACTTTATTTTATTCGAAAGCCGTGGTTGCTGATGTCTCTTGTGGCACTTGGGCCATTAGCCTAGTAACCTCCTATGAACGTATGACAGCCAACCTGCTCCAATGTGGAATTTTGGAATTCAGAAATATGTAAGCCAAGACAAAGGAAAGCCCTCACTATCATCTCATTTACATGTCTCTGAATTAGCACCCATTCCTTGTAGGGTTAAAGTGCCATTATGGCCCAGAAGAAGTATTCCTTGGTGTCTAATGCTTCACCTTGCCTATGTTCACCACAGTGTTGAAATGCCATTATGATAATAGCCACCCTGAAACTTATACACCAGGAACCCTTCCTGACGATATCAGCGACCATATGCTTACCTACATTATTAGACAAAAAGTCCATATCCCAACTACTAATAATTTCAAAACCTCCCGCTCTAAAAAATTCTTTAATCCAGACAGCTTCCTAAATGAACTACAAGCATGTGACTGGTCACCAATGACTAATCTTGAACTTGATGAAGTAGTGACCTACTTTAACACCAAACTTCTTCAAATCCTAGATTACCATGCACCTTATCACTCTTCTAGAATAAGAACCAAATCTGCCCCATGGCTCACAAAACAAACTAGGCAAAAGATGTTCCTCAGAAATAAAATCTGGGCTAAATGGAGAACCACCAAATGTCCATCAGATCACCTCCACTTTAAACAGTTAAGAAATGCCACCAAGAAAGATATTCTTAGAGACAAAAAATACTTCTACCTTCACCTCCAACAAACCAGTCAACAAACTCCACAAACATTTTGGTCAGGGATAAACAAACTTCTTCAGCCAGGCCACTCTACTACTCCTGCCCCTCCAGGATTCAACCAAAATAACTCCAACCAGATTCCTGAAGCCTTTAATAACTACTTTACAGAAGCCATTCTAACCTAGCCAATTCTTTACCTCCTTTTACTGCATCCCCACTAAATACCTCTAAGACTTCATCTCCTACCTTTCAAATACAACCTGTACCTACATCTCTCATCTGTAAGCTCCTTCAAAAATTGAAACCTTGCACCCCTTCTGCTGACCGTCTCACAGCTGAATACTTACAAATTGCCGCAAAAGCCATAGACTATCCCATCTCTATCCTTATTAATAGAACTATCTCAGAAGACAAAATCCCTACCATATGGAAAGTATCCCACATCACCCCTCTACATAAAGGTGGATCATCTATTGAGCTTTCTAACTTTCTGCCTATTGCCTTACTCTCCCCAATAGCTACGATAATAGAAAAATGTATTCACAAACAACTACTTAACCACCTTCTAAGGTGGATCATCTGTTGAGCTTTCTAGCTTTCGACCTATTGCCTTACTCTCCCCAATAGCTACGATAATGGAAAAATGTATTCACAAACAACTACTTAACCACCTTCTACAAAATAATCTACTGGCAAACTGCCAGCATGGCTTCAGGCCATTCCATGGCACAACGACTGCCCTGCTATCCTTCATTGACTCTATAAACAAAAATCGTAACAATAACTCTTTTTCCTCTGCGCTATTTATTGACCTGTCAAAAGCCTTTGATATGGTTAACCATAACTTACTTCTAGACAAACTAAAAGCCAATTCACTCGATCCACAAGCATTACAATGGTTTAAGTCTTATCTGGAAAACAGACAGCAAGCAGTACTTTGGGATAAAAATCTATCTACATTACTTCCAGTAAATATTGGAGTACCCCAAGGCTCTATCTTAGGTCCCCTTCTTTTTTCCTTATTTATTAAAGAACATAGCCTCTCTCCAGTCCCTCACCCAAACTGTTTTCCATAATGTTGAAAATTGGTTTATGTAACACTGCCTCCTCCTAAATCCCCAAAAAAAACTAAATGACTGATTTTTTTTCCAACTCATTAATCACCTCATCCATTCATCTTAATAACCTCTAACAATGCTACCAACATAACCCCAGATACTACAACCCGCCTACTAGGTGTAACAATTGATAATCGCCTCAAGTATGATGACCACATTAACTCCACTATATAGTCTGTTAATAAAAAACTTGGTACCCTCTATAGAATTAAACCCTTCCTTACCCCTTCTGCCAAAAAATCTATTGCCCAGACCCACCTTATTTCTACCCTTTTCTATGCCTCTGCTATATATACTAACCTATCTAAAAACAACCTCTCCAAATTTTCCACCTGTTATAATAGCATAGCTATATTCATCACTTGCTTCCCCTTTAAAACTCACCACTGTCTCAACCTCAAACAACTGGGATGGCTAGAATTACAGAACCATATACTTTGTCAACAATTACGTTTCACCCAAAAGATCCTATACCACCCCAACAACACCCCTATCCTCACTAATATGATTACACCATACAAAAATCTGGCTTCACTATGCTCTGCTAATAATCTCCTAGTTTCCTCTATTAAATCTAAGAACAAAGCTGGTGACTCACTTTTCTCAAACACAGCAGGTAAAAACTGGAATCAGCTTCCTTCTGAATTATCAACCTTTGCTTCTACTTCTCTATTTAAAAAACATCTTAAAGAACATCTTAAAACTCACTGGCTTTGTCCATGTGCTAACCCAGACTGATATCTCTTTCCCCTTCCTGCTCTCACCCCTTTCTCTACTCCTCTAACCTATGCCTCTAATTCTAGTCACTACACTTTCCTTCATAGTATGAGGATAAAATAAAAGGGTTTTCTCTCATAATTGGGACTTGCTCAAACTTACTATTGTGTTTAGTATAATTTTTCTTTTGACCAATGTTGCCTCTGTACTGTGATTTTACGTGTCTTTTTATATATTGTAAACTTTGTCACTGTTCATGCTTGGAGCTTTTCTCCCCAGGCCTTTACTGAAAATGGGCATATATCCAGTTAGACTAGCCTGGTCAACAAATGAGAAATAAAATAAATAAGTAGTATTTCCTAGTAGTCAGTGGTCCCAGCACCCAACCTTTGTTGTGTTAACATGCTATTGTGGCACAGGAGTAATATTCCCTGGTGGCTAGTTCTTCCTCCTACCTCTGTCACTGTAGTGTTAATGAGCTGCTATGACACAGGTGTAGTATTCCCTTATGGCTATTGGTCTTCCCATCCAATCATCCAATATTGTAGATTTTGCTCATTGTCTATGGGTGTGTGGAGGCATGACAGCCACCTCAACCCACACTCACAGATACATGCAAACATATAAACATACACATGGCACTCTACCCACCTGATCACTATCACACACACTCATCCATTCATCCATTCACACACACATACACACACACATATACATGCACACAGATGCACCTACCTACCCCCTCACTACCCCCTAATGCTATCTCCAGTCTCACACACACACACACACACACACACACACACACACACACACACACACACACACACACACACACACACACACACACACACACACACACACACACACACACACACACACACACACACACACACACACACACACTGAAACATGCAACCCCCCTAGCACTTACTTACTGACACAGCTCCTGACCCTACCTTTCTACTAAAATCCCCAGTACTTACCTCTTTCCTGATGGCTGAATACTGACAAAACCATAGATGTGATAGGATGGCTGTGCTGATCGACACAAGCCCCCTGCACCCCCCCTTGTGGGAGGCTGCATCCCTACACCCCCCAAATTATATTTACCAACTCTAAGATCACACTACAGTGAAAAAAGGGTAAATTTCCCAATCCTCACTGTACAGCAATCTCCATTTAAAACCACTGAGACAGATTTTAGTGTAGCCTGATTTTAAATGCAGGAGTGATCCTTTAAGTGAAGACCAGACTTCTATTAAGTTGGATTGTTCGATGTTCTGGGTTTCAATAATGTAAGGTTTTGATTAACTGGGGTTTCACAATTCCTGTCTCGGTGTTTTGTAATTCGATAATATGGGTCTTCAATGTTTTGAAGGAGACCCGATGGATTTAATGTACATCAGCAAGTCAAGTGGCATCAAAAATACTTGGTCTAGAGATCTAAACCCCTTCTGTGACAGCAACAGAATGGTTTGGAAGGACAGGCATATTTTGCAGGGAATACCGCTGATGTAGAACAGACTCCCCATCTACATAAAACAAATTTCACCCCTGTCCATTTTCATGCGGAACTTACGTCTATAGATGGGGAAAAAGAAAAGTTGCCCCAGGACTGCCTTTTTACTGCTAATGTACAGTTATGCAGCTCCTAAATATTTTATCCCATGCATGGTTCCCCTCAAATTATCTACAGTATGATTCCAATTATTCCTTTTAGGGGTAATATATAATTATTGGCTATGGGATGGGTATGACCAATCTATAACCAAATGGGACAGGTTACTTTTAATACAAAAAGGGAAACTGGCTAGGCTTAAAATGGCCTGCAAAGGCAGCTAGCCTAGTACTTACCTATGAACCTATGTTGCATACCATGGATACAACAATGTCCTTTCATAAATGTCTTTTGTTGTGAAGTGTGTGTTTGGGCTGCTGAAAGCACACTTTCATTGCCTGGGTGTGTCTCACGGTGCTCTGCAGTATGACACTCGCACATGTGCTAAAATATTCTTAGTGTTATACAACATGATAATTAGGAGGTGTTACAACAATTGAACACTTCTCATCCTACCAGGCAGTGGAGGGTGAGCCAGATGTGGAGTTAGTCAAGGACCAAGCAGACAGGGAATGAACATTTTAGATGAAGGCAGGTGCAGAATTCCTTGTTGCTGACATAGGGGCAGCTTCTGGCACAAAGCTTTGGCTCATAGTAAAGCATGTACACTACAGTATATGGAAAACTGATAATAGACTGTTCTTACCCATGCACAGGCTGATCAAATTATACATCATACATGGGAAACTTATGTAACAAAGTACAAAGGGTACGGCATAGTTATCATCATATGCACATATTGGGGGGAGCTCAAGTGAGCAATGTCTTCCACATGGAAATGTGTGAGTGCTATAAAAAATACAAACTTGGGGGTGCAGTGTGTGTTTTGGGGGTAGGATGAGGGAACTACTGCAGAATGCTAAGTGAGGGACCACTGTTACTGTCTGCCTTTGAATGTGAGGAGCTGGGAGCTGTAGTGCTCTGCCTATAGATATGCTGGGACACAGCCTCAACAGTAATTACAGCAGTACAGCTTGATCTGACATACAGGTCCAGGGCATGCGTGGAAGATTTGTGAGCATACAGTACACAAGCCCACCAATGGGAGCTGCCTCTGCTAGAATTTGTACTGGTAGTAGCATGCCCTGGCCAGCTGTAGGTGTGCTGCATGACCATGAGTGATGTCTGTTACCCAAAGTGCCTCTGCTGCAACTGTTGGGAGGGTGGCCTAATGGTTAAGGTGTTTGTCTTACAAACACAAGGTGCAGGGTTTGAGTCTCACAAGGGATAATTGGCTAGGCTTAAAATGTCTCACAAGGGTAGTTAGCTTAGTACTAATCTATGAACCTATGTTGTGACTGCCACAACCTCTGGGACTCCCTGTCCTGTTTGTAGGTACCTCCACACCTGATGACATTTCAGAAGTTCTGATTTTGCCCGACTGTGACCTTGACTATCCACATCCATGATGGCTGCCATTTGACAGCCAGAGGTAGATTGGTCTTGCATCAGTATGTGATCAATTGTATCATTTATGTTACACATATGGAACATGTAGTCCTGGACGTCACCCTGCACACCCTGCATGGCTGTATGATGCCCCTGCATGTATGATGGGTTGCACCCATCAACACAACTAGTTCTGGGGGAAAGCAGTACCGATGCCATTGGCATGCACCAGTACACACACCCAAGTGGTCACCCCACCACCCTGGCACAGGGCATGACACTTTGCGCTGGCTGTGAGTACCTTTACTAACCTATACTTCCTATGTGGTGTGTTTCTTGAGTGCCCATAGGCACAAAGGCTGTGTTCATAGTCTTGGTAGGGGAACTTTTGAGTACATTCCCAGTGACCAGCACTGATACTGCACTCCTTGACCATACCAGCTGTTCACCACAATCATCATCATCATCATCATCATCAGAGTTGGATGATTCTCCTTCATCGGGTGATGGAAGCTCCATGATAGTGGTGCCAGAGAGAGAATCACCTGTGAAAACAGCAAAGCACAAGGACAAATATAAGTATAGCCCATTACCGTTACCTTGCTTTTAGTGCAGAGCTAATAATACAGTGATTATCAGCCATAATGGGTTTTAATACCTTACCTCATGCAGGTGCTCTTGTAGGTTGTATTCCTGATGTACCTGTAGTTCATGAAGCACATATTCATAGTGAAATATTCAGTAATAAAGACAGCAAACAAAATTAATAATGGCATGACATAGGAAAAGCAATACCCACCTGGGGCATCCTCAAAGGATACTCTTGTGGTATGCAGTAACCTGTTTCTATGGTCCAACACCCCATCACGGAACTATGAGGAGCCCATTTCCCTATTCAAAGATGCCAGAAACTTCTGTCTTCATCACAGATGTCTTGAATGATGACCCCGTTCTGTTGCCATACCACCTTTGCAAGAGGAAAGCATGTTTTTCCCACATCACAGATAATGTCAGATGCCATACATCTGACCTGCTCATGATTACAGCCCTGGCCACTAACTGTATTGATGTCAACAATAGGGTCATGCTAAGCTCTTTCACTATAAGGTCAGTCAGCAGTCTCTTGGGTCCTTCCTGATAAGTAATCAGCCATGTAGGTGGAGGAGCTACTGCATCAACTCATTCGCTGCATTACATAACTTGATTTCTAGCTTTTTTTCCCAGATATAATGTTGTGTGGATAAAAAATGCACTATATAAATAGGCCACTAAAGACTGTTTATCCACCTAGTCTATGTAAAGTATAACACTCTTCCTGCATACTCATAGGTTCGTACTAGGCTAACTACCTTTGTGGGCCATTTTAAGCCTAGCCATATTACCTTATATGAGAATCAAACCATGTACCCTGTGCCTGTAAGGTAAACACCTTAACCATTATACCAACCTCCCACCCCCACTCAGTTTGAGACTGTTAATACTAGATATAGGACCATGCTTTATAACCTTCATCCATTGATAGGTGCACGAAGAACATTTCAAACAAATCTTACACACACACACACACACACACACACACACACACACACACACACACACACACACACACACACACACACACACACACACACACACAGAACCCTAACCCATGCAGACTACCTATCTAGCAGTTGGCCACCAAAGTCACAGTACTGTTTTCTATACATTCAGCAACATGTGCCCTTCTGTACATACATCGTAAGATAGCAGCCACTGTGGTCATCTTTAACCAACACATAGCCACACACAAGTACATTACCAAATAAGGGTATAGGTGTACTAGTATACCTAAGTGTGATAGTGCCATGTTATGTGCGTCTCAAAAACAAGCAGTATAAAGGCCTATGTGTGTACCTCATCAGATTTATTTATTTAAGTTTGTTTAGCAGAGTAGTACATTAATCACAATAAACCATGTGTACTCACAGTCGTGGTAAAGAAATTCACAAAAAAATAAAACAGAACTGACTCACAAACACAGAATAAATATTGAAGGTACAAAACCTAGCAGACAACAGAAACAATGAGCAAGTATTATTGCAATCGGAGAATACTGTTGATAATCAATATCTTGTTATTGTATTAAAACCAACAACCTGTAATGTTGTATACTATTGCTGCAACTTTGTATCTCTATTTATCATGTACTTGATGTGGAGTTTTTCTCCCCGGGCATCCGCTGAAAAAGCACCTGCATCCAGTCGGAATTTCCTAGTAAACAAATGTAAATAAATAAATAACAGATGTGGATTAATTTTAGTAGTAAATATGAGAGGGAAGGTGCAGGTGAGAACAAAGGATGGAAGTAGAAATGGTGTAGGTGTGGGAGAAGTATCACAGGAGGATATCAGAAGGCATTTCTGGTCTGCCTCTTCACAATTACTTTTGGATGTGCCTTCTATTAACTGTCCTAGTACTGATGCATACCCTATCTGCACTTCATGGAGTGCTTTTACTTTGTTAAAAAAACACCTACAGGCACTGTATATTTCCCACAACATGTGTTTCTACATAGAAACAATCAATTTATATACAGACAAGCAGTTGTAAGGATGCAAGCTGCACATTGCTTCTGCAAGCAATATTTCTGCTTTCCACATTGTGAACTGCATTCAGGTGGTGAAGCTCATTATATCAATGCAGGCTTATTGCTTCTTCCATAACATGATGAGGCTCTGTAACACTGCTAGAGTTTATATTGGACTGATTCAGACCTCTGAGTGTGATGGTTATGCAAATGAGAGCTTGGCTTATGTATGTCTCTGAATCACTCATTCTATGCATCCTGCTGATAAGAAGACTCTCGAAAAGAGCTCTAAGTGGTGTAGTGCACATGCTTGAGCACTTGTGATTTAAACTGCACATGCAGGAGCATGGTAGTACTAATGGAAAGTTTCGTACAATTCCCAGTTCAATCCTGTTAGGAAGTAGGTCACCAAAGAGCACTATCCTAACAATAGTTGCATTTTTTGTAAGAGGGCAGTATCCAATGTTAGACAGCAAGACTGAAGAAGTCGATATGAATTATCAGTTAAACTTCCTGCCTTGCAGATTGGAGTGCAAATCACTCTAGATGTTAGCCACAATTATGCACACCTCATTCTATGAGCTACTTTTAGACCTGGGTGGCTTGTGGTAGCCTTGTGGCACTGAGAACAGTCTCCAGTGTTGGAGAACAAGACCTGAGAAGTCAGTATCAATAAAAAAGAACAGTTGTATGAAGCTACTTGCTGCAGCCAGGAGGCAAAATTTTCTGGACGTCAAACACATTTGGTAAAACCTGCCCAGCCCACAGTCTATCCTGGAGATTGTATTACATCCCTTAATGTTTCTTTTACAATATACATGGCCTGATCCACACGTCATGCTATTGCAGAAACTATATTATTGTGCACCGTGTAACTTACTGTTTTGGCAACCACACTGCTGCAGTCTCTGGTATGCAGAAGCAGAAGTGATTAGACTCGTCACAAACTAAGTCATTTTAATGCATGTCACCTTGACATAGTATGTTAGGAATGAAAAATACTTTCCTTAATATGCAGCAGCTGCAAAATGTCTTAACGTGGTGCACAGCTCTTTATGATAAGGCAAGAGTTCTCAAAGATTATAGACATGGTTCATGCTACAGTGGTTATCTGACACAGAATGAAAATAAAGGTGGTGTCTGGCCCAAGAAACAAGACATAATCAACTTAAATATTAAGCAATTGTTCTATTGACATACATTATTCTGTTAGTATCCCAATTCTGACTGTACTACTAATGTTGTTTTGTTGATTTATGAGCAGTTTCACACCTCACTTCAGTATCAGTGATGTTATTCTTGTCGAAATGAAAAGTATCATACGAAGCCAGTCTTGAGATATGCATTCAGGTATACTCATGATTATAATATTATATAATTTAGTAATTTAAATGATCAGTATCACTGTGGCATTGTATTCTTAGAGAGAAAATACCCTTGCAATTTAAATGACCAGCAGCATTGTGACGTGTTCTTGGAGATAAAACAGCCTTACTACTTAAAACAGAGGTTTGATGCCTAACAGTCTGTGATTACATGTGCATTAAATCAGTTCCACAAACATGCCTGAATAAATTACTAACAGTGTGATAAGACCATGGTTCAGATTTTGTTAAAAAGGTAAATGAAAACAAACCATATTTGCAGTGGAGACTCCAAAACATAAAAACAAAAAATACTAAGGCTAACTAGAATTTAAAGTACTTTGACCTAAGCGTTGTATGCCATAAAGCACTGATGCATCTCTGTTACATGTCACAAAACTCAAAGGCACGTATGATACCAAATGCATCTAACCTGATAGTATAAACATGCACACACATATGACTGTATGCACAGTGGTATGCAAGTGATAGAAGTCATCAGCATCAGGAAGTAAGACAATAAAAATAATAGCCTTCCAGTAATTCAATAATTTCAAGGTACTTGCGTATTATCGCAACTACATATTCGAGCGAATGGTGGTTGCTTTCCCTTGTGTCAACTGGGACCGATGAAGTATGAGAAAACCTGAGACGCATGTTTTCTTTAATGTGTTCTTGTTTTTTGGAAGGTTTCTCACTTCGACAGATGAAAAAAAAATTAAGGTTTGAAAAAATAGGTTTCCCTATTTACTGCCAGCATCTCAAGATGTCAGTTAAGCAAGTTCCCCCATTCCACACTTAAAACACATTCCACATTCCTTTTTCTCAGCCTTTGCCCTGACAACAGAAAACATCAGGAAACAAAAAGCCAAAGCAGTATACCCTGTCTGACTCCTTACAAAATGATCGGGAAGGGTAGTAGGCTGTTAAAAACTATCTTGGTGGGTCTTTCTTTTTTTTTTTTTTTGTTTGTAAAACGAGTATGGGTTTTCAAACGTTGCTTGCAATTTGTGGCTAGCTAATCCATTGGAGGATTACACATCTGACAGGAAGCAAAGACAATCAAGGGGATTTTCGAGTAGAAAATGGCGGCAGTACTGCAGAATCATTTAAACATCTGATTAACGTCTCTAATATAATTGATCGATAAAGTGAGACTAGCACTGGGGGAATGAAAGGCAGTTAGCAGATGCAAAAGATTTTGCAGTACTGCCGTTTTCTACTTAAAAAAAAGTCTCCCTTGATTGTCTTTGCTTCCCATCAGACGTTCTTCTGATGCACATAAAAGGGCACAGACACTGCAGCTAGTTTCTCCAGTCAAGCCACCTCAGAGTCGGTGAAGAAGCCGTGGAAGAAAATGGTGACTGCTTTACCAAGCCCTCTGTTTACAACCCAGCCTTACATCACACCTTAAAAATATTTGAACTTTCTTGTAAAACACATATCAGACAGACTTTACAAGGTAAGGCCAAACGTCCGTTCTTCAATTTTACGTAAATTATCGCAGCATGAAAATGTGGTTGCGATAATACGTAAGTACCCATTTCAAATATGAAAAAAAAATATTTTGTAAGACTTTATTGTGAAGTCAAAATAATCAAAGACTGTCATAGAGAGCTAATTCCCTGACAACAGCATAGGTTACCTGGAATGAGTTAAAAGCTCTGTCAGTTGACAGAGTGGCAGGAGGTGTCCAAACTGGGTGGGATAGCATTTGATAATGATGTGATCCAAAGGGGAATCTGTCCTTGGACATGGCCAACAAGCTTGGGGGTGGGGAAGGAGTGGGTAGGAAGAATCACACCCAGATGGATGTAGAAATGGCTGAGCCCTCTGGACACCCTTAGGAACCACCACCAGCTCCAGCAATGCCAGAGTAAGTGTTGGGGGGTGGGAGATTAGCTGAGAGACCCAGCCTGAAGCTGGAGCACTGGGTAGCCAGTTAAAAGGACAAACGATCCTGTTTTCATTTTTTTTCTAGGAAAACAACATAAAGTCTTTGGGCCAGATTCATAAAGGTTACTGCAAGGTGTACAAGGGGTGGACACATCGTGATAACCATTTCTGATTCAGAGAGCCCTACAATGGTGCTTATGTTTTATTTATTTTATTTATTTTATTAATATTTATTTATCATGGTAGTGCACTGATCAATATTTACCAATTTCAGGCTCAGCCTGCATGAAAAATACAGAAATGTAAGCAATAACAGAGTAGTTCAGATGAATTACATAGAAAAATGTGTCTATACATTGTAGTGAACAAGCACAGGGCAATGTAAAAACAGAATGTAATGCACTAAATATATATGTAATGTGTCTAAAGTGGTTCAACCTTCAGTAAATCTTGAGAGAGGAGAACAGACTCCAAAAGGAGATAGGTTAGGTGACAGGAGCATTTGGTTTGGATGAAGAAGTACTTTCTGAGTTACATTTTGAATTTGAAACAAGTGTTGATTTCCTTAATGTTGATGGTGAGAGCTTGCTAAAGAGCTGGTGGCTGAGAGGAAAAAGCATTTGCAATGTTGTGGAGTTTGTTCTGGAGTAATGACAGTTGGCATGGCTTGTGAGTAGCTTTAGCACAAAGATCAGAAAACTGTAATAGCCTGTCTCTGTGGCTGTCCTAAATGCTAATGAGGCATTCCAGGGAAGCTATATATGCTAATTAGCCATGTGCTCACCCCTGAAAATGCCTGCAATAAGGCGTTTATGTAGACAAGTAATTTAGAAAATTGCTTCACTGCATAAAGTAACATGGACACTCATGTTAATGAACACAACCAAAAGCTCATAGGGGGGGAGTTGTGTGTGTGTGTGTGTGTGTGTGTGTGTGTGTGTGTGTGTGTGTGTGTGTGTGTGTGTGTGTGTGTGTGTGTGTGTGTGCGTGTGTGCGTGTGCGTATGTGTGTGTGTGTGCATGTGTGTGTCGTTATGCATGAATGAGTGAATGTATATAGAGGGGCTATCATGCCATCATACATCCCTAGGTTAATGAGCAAATCCTGTAATTATGTGGTACACTAGATACCAGGAATACCACTCTTATTCTACTGTGAAGGCATTTAAAGGACAACTCCACCCAAATGTCATTTTTTTTTTCAAAAAGTAATTTTCCTTCCGCTACACACGTCACTTGCATAAAAAGCATTCTTTAACAATTATTCAATTTGTTTTATGTCTGAAACTTATTTCTGTTTGCCTTTCCTTCCTATGTTTGTCTTATCATGTCTTACATCATGAAGGCTACTAAGAGTGGTAGAGTAATCACTTATTCCAGGTACTGTGCCAATGAGAAAACAATGACTCTTAAACAGTGACATTTAAAGTCACAGGCTGCCAGTATCACACCTCAGTTGAAGTGTAGTCTGAACAAAAGCAAGGCTTTGGAAATTAGTTTTCAGATACAAAAAACTCACACACAGTTTATCTATTTACAAATTACTTGTCTTTCCCATTAATTAAACACAGACTGCAAAGAAAGACAATAGTTTCATCTTACTCTTCTGTCACTATTTGATTTTGCATTTTTTCTACACTGCATTTTCTGTAAAGGTGCATGTTTCTTCTGGTTCTTTGTTATAGTATGCTTCCATTGTATACAGTGTTTTGTTGAGACAGGTCAGTGAGTTGGGGAAGGAAGATTAATATCAAAGACTTTAATTCTAGCTACAATATTAAAATATGTGACTGCAATACAAGCCATCTCAGCCCAAGTAACACCAATGAATCACAGGGGTCAAATTTTTCACGTGTCAACATTGAACTAGAGTTGTTACATTCAAAAGAACAATTAATTCAGCTGCATTTTCAAGCCTGTCATTCAAACATTCCTTAACTTACTGTAGACTAAACAAGTACCACAAAAAAAAAATTAATAAAAACTAAAAGAAAAACCTAGCCAGGCTGCAGTTTTCACTGTGTGATACCTTGTTTGTGTCTTTCGGCTTTTCCTGGTTAGGGGTCGCCACAGCAGAACTCCAGTCCGCTAATGATTGTTAGTAGAGTTTTACGTGCTGGCTTGCCAGGCCTAATGCACAACCTTCAACAAAGGAACGCACATTCACACATATCGCCACACAGAAGATGCTCTAACTGAGAATCGAATGGGCAATGTCTAACTGTGAGGCGACAATGCTACCGCAGCACCACCACCACAGTCACTGTGTGTGATACCTTAAGTCTTCATTTATTAGTGGTCCATGAGATATATGCAAATAACCCCATAAGGACATCAAGTGTTTCAGCTATGAATGTCTATGACTTTTTACTTTTTCTAAGTCTTTATGGATAGATTCAGGCCAGCCATAGCTTGGCTACGTTTTTCTTGTAGTTTTTACAATTTTTTTAATTGCTGTAGCAGAAATGGCCACTAATGAAAATCAAAGAAAGCAAAGTACTTAAAAATGCAGATTGATGCTGACAGTCAGAAGTAAGCAGTCACAGTACTGTTGCAAACTGTTGAGAGAGAAAACCATTATAAATGATCTTCGCAAGTCTGTTGTTGTTTGTCTTTTCGGCTTTTTCCCGGTAAGGGGTCGCCACAGTGGCACTCCGGTCCGCTAATGATTGGCAGTAGATTTCTATGGTGCCGAGTTGCCAGCCCGAAGCTCAACCTTCAGCGAAGGCACGCCCATTCACGCATGTCTTTCGGAGGCCATTCGAGCACGGGGAGGACATGCAGACTCCACACAGAAGGCCCTCCCCACACATTAGCTGAGAATTGAATGGGAGAACCTCTTGCTGTGAGGTAACAACGCAACCACTGTACCACCATGGCTACAAATGATCTTCACAAGTCTGCCCCTCTAAAGTGACACCAGGAAGACAAAGGTATTGAGTGTAAAACAATATGATGCACCCATTTCTGGGCATTTTGGGGTGTAACAAATTAGAAAATAATCATTACCACTTACTTTGATACAGACCCATTAGGAATGCAGAAATGTCCAAGATATGCTGAAAACATATTATTTCAGTTTTTGTGTGTGGCTCTCCTTTAAAGAAGCAGAAAAAAATTAGTAGCACAAAAGACGTGAGTCGGGGGGGACACTAATAGACATCAGAGATAAGTCAAAGGCACTTAAATAGATTAAAAAACATTGTTTTTTGGCAAAGAAGATTTGGGCTGAGGGAACACTATACACCAGGGATGCTCTCACTAACATGCCTTAAATGCAATAAAAAAGATTCAAAGCTTGTATCCTCACACAGATGATAGTTCTCTGTTCCACTCCTAAATACTAGGGGTACTTGAAAATATTACCTAAGCCTTTTTAAAAAATATATAAAGTAAAAATGAGAGGAAAAGTTTTAAACCATGCACCCTTGACACAGGAAACGGCAGCATTAAGACAGTAGTCTAAGCAGTCTTTTTTTTTTTTTACATAATGAGAAATATGAAACTCTAATGTCTGTCATGATTCAATGATTGCAACTGTCCATAGGTTTTGGAAGAAAAGATGTCTAGACGAGGCAACAACAGGAAGGTCCTGTAAAATCAGGGTCAACCAGTTGAGAGGACTGGGGATGTCCCCGTGTGGGAAGAGGCTTCAGTAGAAACCAGGAAGAGCCCTAGATGACACCAAGGGAAACAGCTGAATTATTGCTGGGACACAGTTAAAAAGATAATAGAACAACAGGTCTAACACACTAAGAAGAACGGAACCTCAATGTCTGACGCTATTTACTGAATGTAAGGATGCATAATTTATGAGGCCAGGGACAAAACAATAGAAAGACACATCAGAGGCATTCTGTCAATTTAGGGACAGGTAAGAGGTATGTGGTGTGCATGTGTGTGTGTGTGTGTGTGTGTGTGTGTGTGTGTGTGTGTGTGTGTGTGTGTGTGTGTGTGTGTGTGTGTGTGTGTGTGTGTGTGTGTGTGTGTGTGTGTGTGTGTGTGTGTGTGTGTGTGTGTGTGCAGGTATGCGTATGTGCATGTGTCCATGTATGCATGTGGAAGAATCACTGAGGGAGGGTGCTGTTCCAGTGCAATGCATGCACCATGAGTGTTAACCACAGGAAAGATTAGCACTAGTGGTATTTAAGAGTGATTCAAAGATATGCACATTAGCCAGTAATGAGGTCTTTTCTCTTTGCAACTAACTTGTCGCTAAATGACAATTGTGTAAACAACCCCTTTTTGCTGCAGCTCTTAACCGCCAGCTATGTAATTCTATCTTAATCACTGGGCAAATTTGGAATGTCTAAGTACTGGAAAAAAACACAAGACTTTCATGCAATCTTGCATATAAAGCCAGAACGCTCATTCTTCACACTGTATATTTTTCTTACATTTATCATCTCTGAACATAACAGTTTACTTTATTCAATGTTCTGCACTTTGTTTTATTTTGCTGATATAAAGCTATATATCAAAACTACAAGAGAAAATTAAACTTAATAACGACAGGTGTAGTGTCAGAAGTTCAGCTCATAAAAATGAGATTTCATTTTTTGTAACTGTAAATCAATGTCTTAAAAAGAAAACATGTTTCATGGTGGCTGGAGAGAATGTTTGTCTGTCTCTGGAAGGCAGCATTCACCCACATGGACTTTATTGATTTTGCAACCCATGGCTCGTGTATTTAAAGCTAACATTACCCATGCTATAACATTCATTCATTTCCCTTTTTGTAGTTATATTTGCATTGCATTATACTTCAGTAACAACAGAGTGCTAACTGTAGTTGCTAACTATAATATTTATATTCCAATATTATTTAAAATTGATTCTGGCAGTGCCGCATTTTCATGCAGAATCTTATACCAAGGTGAAAAAAAATGTTTTTGAACACTGCAGTATACCTGAAAAGTGATCTGTCTAGACCTGCTTTGTTTGCTTCATTTTATTAACTTGTAACTGTGCAAATAGTGCTCCCATTTGCACAGTATGCCAAAATCATACAAGCAGCTACAGAAATAACTCAAACTGTTAAAACAGCCATGTACAAATGGGACACAACATTGAAATAAATATGCTGCCATCAGTAGTTGTATGAATGTAAATGCAACAAGCTCTTTCATATAAAGGCCATCGAATAAAGTAACATCTCTTTCCCACCGGACACAGACCCCCCCCTTTGATGAAAATGACAGCTGGAATGCACAGAACCCCAATGTCATAGATGTTCAATGAAATTTGTCTGTTTACACAGGGAAAGTTCCCTGCCCTCTCACTGTCAGTGATCCAGCCTTAGTAGCTGTTGACATTTTTAAATAATAAAAAAAAGCTTCAGCTTCTCTGGGCTACGTTAGCTTTCCATCCTCAGTAAGGTTGGTAATCTGTTCTCTAATTCTGACGTGTACACGATTTTCCCTCTTCCAACGATTCTTGAAGTAGTTCTCTGATTTACACTGGACGATTTCTCAGCTTAGCCATTCCCCTGTGCGAACAATTGTCAGTGGGGTTCTCAAGTTTTAAAGTCGTGATTCATAGCCTCCTGTACCCTTTCTGCCCGCTGGAATCACTATTCATTCACCTCCTTACTCCTTCCATTTCATGTTGCCTAAGCTGGAGTCACAATTCCATTGCTTGAAAACCAACTGCAGACAGGTAATAGTGCATTAGTTTTTACTTCATCTTTTCCAGGACTTCCAGCAAATGGTTGTTGTAAAGCTACACCTTAACTTTCCAAACCAAATTTTGCAGCATGTCATCCTTTAGTTCTTACTTACTTACAGTTTTGTACAGCACTCTCCCAAAACATGATTTCATACATTCACTGAAACATCAGGGCTGAGAATCACAGATGGATATTACGTTGCACTGTACAAATTAGCATAGGTGGCAGCTACTCACAGGTGTGGGCGATTCTAAAACATAGCAACTGCCATGATCAATGTAGACAGACATACAGCTTATGCTAATGTTCATAACAGCATGGATATAAGGAACTTCATGCAAATAAGCTCCATCATCATCATCAGTCCCCTTTTCCATTTTTATTATGGCTTCATGTATTACTTCAACCTAATTTCATCAAGTCACGCCCACATCTCAGGTCTTCAGTGACATAATCCATTCATCTCCTGTCTAGACATCTTCATCTGTTCTTGCCTTCTTCCTGTCTCTCCCAAACCTGCTGTATCAGATCATCTTCTGCTTTTCTGCACATGTGACCAAACCACCATAATCTCTTTGACATTCTCTTCAATTGGAGCTACATTGGCTTCTACTCGGATTCCTCATTTCTTCATCTGTACCACAGTGTTTGTCCTGCTATTTATCTCAGTTACTTCATCTCTGTCAGCTTAGCTTTCCCCAGATGATCTGTCCTTACTGTGCAAATGTCTTTGCTCTACAGAAGCACTGGCCACACCACTGATTTCTACATCTTGCTTTTTAGCCCCTTTGGCATTCTTATTTTACCC
Source organism: Protopterus annectens (assembly GCF_019279795.1). Lineage (NCBI taxonomy): Eukaryota > Metazoa > Chordata > Ceratodontiformes > Protopteridae > Protopterus > Protopterus annectens. Next base: position 584,260,083 of record NC_056726.1, on the reverse strand, counting down.
AGCACCCCTGACACTTTGTGCCAGGAGGCTGCATTTTTACTGATTCTAGATTTGACCTCTTCATTTAGAGTTCCTACACCTCCCAGACACTTGAAGCTGTTAACCTGTTTCACTGACTTGCATGTACAGAGTTTAATCTCATGGGTCTTTAGTTTTGCATTACAGTCACCTCCCCTGTCATTTGCTGAAGTTCTTGTTCGGAGCCTGATTTTAGTGTCATATAATCTACATAGAGTAGCAGTGTTGCTCAGTCCTGTCCTGTCTGATTGCTGATAGGGTCACAGGTACAGAGGTAAGTACTAAGCTGGCTGCCTTTCCAGGCCAGTTTAAGCCCGGCCAAATTTCTTTTTTGTGCTCAAAATAGTCTATCCCATTTGGTTATATATTGGCCTTACCCATCCCATACTCAGTAATTATATATTACCCCTAATGAGAATAACTGATACCATAGATAATTTCAGGGGACCCGTGCATGGGGTAAAGCATTTAGGTGCTGTCTCTGTCCATTAATAGTACAGGGAGCAGTCTGTGGGTACATTTTCTGTTTCCCATCCATAGATCTAAGTTGCACTTGAAAATGGACAGGGATGAACTTTGTTTTAGGTGGATGGAGAGTCTGTTCCACCGCAGCAGCAATAACCTCTGCAAGATACACCTGCCCCTCCAAACCAATTTTTTGATGTTGCAGAAAAGGTTTAGATCCCTAGATTGAGCATTTCTGATACCATTTGACTTGCTGATATGCAGTAAAGCCATCAGTAACAGGTTAGAGGATGCCTTGTATGGCAGACACAGGTCACCTCATAGCAGTCTGTGGAATACTGAGTATAGTGACAGGGCTTTGAATCGGTCGAAGTAGATATGTTGTTTAGGCTTTGTATAAGGTATCTCTGTGGGTGTTCCAGTTGCTGCATATGTCTGGACAGATACATGCTAAAGGCAGCATTATACACAATGACTGGCTTAATGAGGGCTGAGTAAAGGGTAGAATGGCATCCCTAAAATCTAGACAGAATCCCTTTGTTTATAGGCTGTGCAATATAGAAATGCTTTCTTACAACAATAAGCACATACTGATCAAATATTAGGTCATTGTCCACATAAGTTCCCAAATCCTGAATAAATGGGTCAACTCTTAGCGGTGTATAGTCAACGTGGTAGCTCCCTGGGGTAGATGGCTTCCAAAGGATACAATAATGCATTTGTTGACATTCAGCTTCAGTCTATGATTTTGGTACCAGTAGTATTGATGTAGTCCATCACTAGTATGAGCAGGAGTCTACTCAGAACTAAATGCTGATGTACATCCAATCCCACTAGGAAGCTCCTCTTGTGAGTCTGAACACTATTTATACTTGCGTAACTAGTTCCTTGTACACATCCTGCACTAATTCCACCAATGATTCCAGGACTTTGATCCATCATAGGCTGCCCTCATCAGCTTTCTTGGGACCTTGTCATATGCGTTCTCCAAGTCTAGGAATGCCTAGTTGGACTATTTCCTTGTCTCCACCATATTTTCCATTATCTATCTCACTACAAACAATGAGTCAGTTATGCTGTGTCCTGATCTGAATCTGAACTGCTCATCTCCCACCTTTTTTGTACTGCTCTGTATATTTATCAATCACCCTCTGCAGCACCTTCATGCAGTTTGACAAGAGACAGGAGTTTAATTTCTCTGCACTCCCGGCAGTTGTGAAAATGTTCTTTATTGTTGTACACTGGCACTACAAGGCTTATTCTCCAATCATCTATGATATGCCTCTGTCTCTCTTCCCATAATCCATTATTAATCTCAGGAGACATTTTCCCCTAACATATCAACATCTTGATCATATCTGCAATGACTTCATCTGGGGATGCTGCTCCCCCAGACTTCAGCACTCTCTACTTCTAGGGTGGTTCTCTTTCCTTTTCATTGCAAGCTCTGCATACATCAGTATAGTTTCCGTAAGGTTTTCTTCATTCATATCAAACTGAATTTAATTCTATTAATATCTGCATGTAACTCCAATTTTACCAGTGCAAACTTTCAACCTTTACACTTTCTAGCATATTGGTAAAAAAAGATAAGTATGATTTTTTTTTCATTTTTTCAGCAATCGAAACAAAATGTACATGTTTATCTTCATGTAACAAATAAAAAAAAAACAATAATTATACATAACACCAAAGCACATAGAAAATGCTTTTAACAGCCTTTTAAAAATATGTCCATTCACTGAAACATACAAAAGTGACCTGCGGTAGTGGTGCTGCTGTAGCGTTGTCGCCTCACAGCAAGACATTGTCGCGTTCGATTCTCAGCTAGAGTGTCTTCTGTGTGGAGGCATGCATGAATGGGCGTGCTTTCGTTGAAGGTTGTGCGTCAGGGCTGGTAACTCGGCACATAAAAATTCACTACCAAACATTAGCGGACCGGAGTTCCGCTGTGGCGACCCCTAACTGGGATAAGCAGAAAGACACTGAAACATACAAAAGCTAGTACTTTGATAATTAAACAACTCTAAGACCAAACAAATATTGAGCTGTTCTTAAAAATATATAAATGAATCCAAAGAGAATACAAACCAGAGTGAGTACATTTAACAGTGAAAGAGATTATTAATTTAACAATACAATAAGCACTTGCCTGTGCTACAGCTGGCACAATAAAATACCTGTAAGATATTTCATTCTGCTATCTAAAGGTAGATCCAATAAAGAGTATAACAAATACTGATGTGTTCTTAGGGGAACATTACAAATAAATCTTAAAAATACAATGATAGTAACTTTCAGTTTGTTTAAAGGAATCTGTTGGCATCCAGTATTATCAAATTATAATTTTATTTATTTATTATTATTTATTTTACATTTGTTTACTGGGAAAGTCTGACTCGACACATGCCCTTTTTCAGCGGAGGCCCAGAGAGAAAAGCTCCATTTAACATAATTGCATTAATTACAATGTAGATAAAATACAAGATAGATACAGAAAAGACAGGATGCATACATTTTAAAATACATAAAGAAGATACACTATAGTAAATACAAGATGCATACACATTAAAATAGGTAAAGAAGATACAATTTTTACACTCATTTTAAGGTAGTTTTGTATATACACAGACAATTAGCTTATCAGAATAACTATGGTTCATAGTGAGGTTAAATAGTATTGCCATGTCATAGGTTATTGTATCATGTAAGGATGAGGTATAAGCTAGTCTCTTGAGTAGTAAGAAGTGATGCCTGAAAGTTGATAGTTTTGTTATTTGAAGACAGAAAAAGCATAGCATGCTTAGTGCTAGTAATAATTCAGATAGAGGTAGTCATGTTTTCTGTAGGAGATAGATTAGTTAGGAGCAGGGCAACGACACAGCCACTTCCTAGATAAGTAAGCTTTTAATATTTTTTTAAATTGGTACAGGGTAGGGCTGGATATAATGTCCTATGGTAGTCCATTCCAGATTTTGCCTGTGTAATTTGAGAAGAAGGATTCTTCACCTAGATTTTTGGGTGTATTGATCTTAATGAGGGGTTTGCTGGTGGAGCATAGAGGTCTGCCAGTGGAATATGGTAGTATTTGTTTCAGGGCAGGTGTTTTTTCAGGATGGTAGAATATTTTATGGGCTGTAGTTAGCTGGTTAAAGAAAAGGAGTTGCGGGAGTTCTCACCAGTTGAATTGTTTGAGTGCTCTACAGTGGTGTGATCTAAATGGCGAGTCTGTGGCATATCTGACGGTTTTATTATAACAGGTTTCTAGTTTTGCCAAGTCAGATTTTCTTAGGTTTAGGAGAATGGGGGATGCATAGAGCAGTGTAGAGATCAGGTGGGTTTGGGCAATAGTAGCTTTAGTGTTATCTGTGAAAAAGTGTTTATTCCTGTACAGTGTTCCAAGTATTGTTACGTACCTTTTTACTGTCTGGGATATGTGGATGTCAAATCTCATGTTGCAATCTATTTCCACTCCTACAAGTTTAGTGTGATGCAATGAGGAGATGATGGTATTATTTAATGAAACAATGCTAAGTGTGGTCAAGAGAGCAATTTGCTTTAGTGGGATAGAATATCATAAGCTTGTTTTTTTGGGGATTCAGAATTAATTGGGAATTTATTTAACCATTTTTCTACTGCTAGGAAGGATTGTTGAATTTGTGTCTGAAGTTCCTGCAAGTTGGTAGCGGCACATATGACTGTGGAGTTGTCTGCATATTGGATGAAGGAGGCTTGTGGGGTTGAGGTATGGAGGTTTTTTGCAAATAATAATAAGAGTAAGGGTCCTAATATTGAGCCTTGTGGAACTCCTAGGGTCACTGGGAGTAGTGTTGAGAGTGTTTGATGCCAGCGTACTGCTTGCTCCGTTAGGTAATCCTGGAACCAGGCAAGGGTAGACTGACATAAGTTTCATTCTGCAAGGATGTTTAGTAGTTTATTATGTGACACCATATCAAAGGCTTTGGATAGGTCGAGGAAGATAGAAGATATGAACTTGTTGTTATTTCTGTGTTGGTTGATAGTATTCGTGAATGACATCAGTGTGGTGGCAGTACTGTGATGCAGTCGAAAACCGTTTTGCGTATTGGTTATTAGTTTGTTAGTATGCAGGTAATCCATGATTTGCATGTGAACAATTCTCTCAAGTATTTTAGACAGAGGAGATAAGACTGTTATTGGGTGGTAGTTAGATAGCTCAGTTGATGTGCCACCTTTATGAAGTGGTATGATATAAGAGGTTTTCCAGATGGAAGGAGCTAGGTGTTCAGCTATGGATCTATTGATAAGAATAGCTATTAGGTAGGCAATACCCTCAGCAGTTAGCTTTAGGAATTCAGCAGGTAAGTTGTCTGCAGTTAGTGTAGTTGGTTTTAATTTCTTTAGGTGTTTTTATACTGTTTCAGTAGAAACAGGTTGCAAGGAAAGGTGGTAGTTTTCTTGGGTGACATAGTAGTAGTTGTGATAGGAGGGGGTGTTTGATTATTGGATAGTGCTAGGATAGTTTCTGTAAGGTACTTGTTAAATTAGGTTTCTGTTATTATTAGTAGTGAGAGATGTACTGACACTCCCTGCCTGCAGTATCCTGTTTATAGCTGTCCAGAATTTTTGTGGGTTATTGCGGTGCTTAGTTTGAATATCTGAGTATTAATTTATTTTGTCTAGTTTAATTGACCTCTTTGTTTTATTTCTGAGTTCCTTGTAGGTTTGTAATGCAGATTGGGATCTAGTTTTGTACCAGTTTACTCAGGGCTTGTCTGTTATTTTTAGTAGCGACTTAATTTCTTTGTTTAGCCATGGGGCATAAGTTAGCTTTAACTCAAATAGTTCTGGTAGGGGCTTGTGTATTTAGGATGGTCAGAAAAGTAGTATTAAATAATCTACTGCTTCTTCAAGGGGAAGTATTTTAAGTGGTGACCAGTTACAGAGTTTCAGGATGTTTATAAGGTCATTGGGGTTAAGATATTTTTTGTTTCTTATTTGTTGGTATATAGTTTGTTTTATTTGTTTAGTTCATTGTCTAAGTAGATAGGTTGGCAGACAGCAAACATGCAAAGAGAGGGCAGATCTATTGGTTAAGATCCCGTCGAGAGTGGAGTGTTTATTGATTGGTTTATTTATCCTGGTGGGTGTTTGTATGAGTTGGGTGAAGCTGTGTAGATTGATGCAGGTTTTGGGATTATGGGAACTGCAGTCAGACCATTCGACATTAAAGTCACCCATGATCATAGTTTTCTGAAGTAATATTTTTGTGGTCCAGTGCAATATATTTTCTAAGATTTGCATATTATCTCCTGATGGTATAAAGATGCCTATTATGTTTATATCTTTTTTGGAGTTGACATTAAGTTTGCATGGCATATGATATAATAGCCTGGTGGAAGAATTGAATTATTAGAGGTCTCTGGCTTTAGCCATGTTTTGGCGATAAGTACAATGTCAGGAGAGTATAGAGAGAGGTTGGCATGCAGCTCATGGATTTTTTGTTAATACTTCTTATGTTAATATTCAAGAGTAAGACACCGGTTTTGTTTCTAGGTGGAATGGTTGTTGGCTGTGAGTGGATGTTATTTTGTGAGATTGAGCTGCTCAGGCTGGGGCTAGGACCAGGATTTGGGTGTATGTCCCCACTATGAGTTAGTTTAGATGCTATATTTACCAAAGTTTTTAGTAGATTCACTATGAACTTATTGTATTTCAGGGAGATGCTAGGGATGTTAGGGTGAGGGAGTATGGTGTGGTTTGCATACTGGAGGGTTGTGATGTTAAGGAAAGAGGGAGTTATAGGAATGTTGATTGATTTTGGCTTTAGTGGGTAGAAGATGGAGGTCGAGTGGGAGGAGATGGGCCCATCCATTTTGGTGTGATAAGAGGAGCTACATGCTGTTAGTGTGAGCAGTATTAGTGTGTGTGTGTGTGTGTGTGTGTGTGTGTGTGTGTGTGTGTGTGTGTGTGTGTGTGTGTGTATATATATATATATATATATATATATATATATATAGTTGGTGCTTGAAATGTAGGGGAGATTGATAGAGCACCATTTTCCTTAATGTGGGTGGCATTTTGTGATTGGACATTTTAGCCAATTTCTTTGTTGTAATATTTGTTGCGGGAGTTGGGTTGAGAGGTTTAATTGGCCAGTGATGGTATGTAAGGTGCAATGCTGGGATTGGCTGGCCAGGGGAGTGGCTGGAGTAGTATAAGTTTGAGGAGAGTGAGGGGTGGGTGGAAATGAGGGTAGGGCAGAGGAGCAGAGTGAGCACGATGTAGCGAGGGCAAACGGAGCGGGTTGGACCAGGAACAGCACAATGTACAAACAATAAAAATCTATTGCTCAGGTGAGTGCAGGGACTGGGTCTGCACTGGGCTATGTTTAGCTTAGTGTATATAGCACCAGTATTGACTTTAATGAAAAAAAAAAGTTATTAGTTTAGGTAACATTTACAGTTGTTTGTGCCATTTAATTTGTGCTAGATGTAGTAAGAAAAAAGGTGAGGGGGTAATTTAGCTAATACGGGTCTCTGTTCTGGAGATGTACAAGCACCTTTAAGGAACAGTAGTGCAAATAACTTTTGATAAAGTATTCCACATACAGGTTTAGCTGGCTGTTGGTAGTGACTGCGATATTGAATTGTATAGATATTCACTTCACTTGCCTGTGGTTTTTCTATTATGTTATTGGGAGAAGTATGTGCTGCAAAGGGATGGAGTTTGAGTCAAGGTACCTAAAGTTAGGATACAAAGAGAAAGAGAGAGAGGTGAGGGGTTTGTTAAGATCAACAATCAGAACTAAAAAGAATGTGGTCAGCTGACATCATTATAAGAGGAGCTAAGCATAAACAATAGCAGTTTGTTTCAAAAATACATTCATTCCCAGTATACAGTTCAGTTGTCTGAGCTATCAGATATAAACACAGTTAAAAGCAGTCTCAGAGTTTAAGGCAGAGCTCCATTCTTTGTAACACAATAAGCAGGTATTTCAGTACACTAGTAATACCACAGAATAAACTTAAAGCATACAATTGCGGTATTACATAAGTAGTAGCAAGGTACTGTGCTTTATATTCTAAACAACTCAACTCTATATAGTGTTATGTCCTTCTGTTTTACCCAGCCGTACAAACAACTATTTTCTAGGCAACAGCCAAGTCTATTAATCAGTTGTTTAGGAACAGCAATCAGAGTCCTCACAACACTGAGCATATTAGTCCTCAATTGTAAAATTCTACTGTAATGTTGTTATACAGAAAGCTCATATTGAAGCCAATACTTTAGTTGAACTGCCTATACATGATGTTATACCAGTTCTGTTACAATTAAAGCCTGAGGTAATTGCATACAGTAATGTTAATGTTTCCTGCAAGTAAGAATGTATAAATGTATAAATCTTAACCATGCATAACAACAAAAATGTATTTAATACAGTCCTTACTTCTTTGAACAATACTGTTTAACCTCACAAAGAAGCACTAAGCTAACAAAAATGTTATTACTCAAGAGTTTTTATGTGCAAGTCAGACTTTAAAAATATCTCAATAATATCTCCTAGGTAACAAAACAAAAGGTAGTTACCCACTCAATAACAGAACTGTCCACACTGTGAAAAAACACCACATTTTTTCATATGTTAATGAATAATGAATGGTTATGAGGTCATTGTTTTAATTTCAAAAACATTGATCTGAAGTTGTCTTAACACTATCAATGCCAGATTAAAATAACACTAAATCACCCTCACTGAACTGAATTGAAAACAATACTAAAACCAAATTTGCTGTCAATTTAAAAGGGACCTAGTACACAACTTTAAGGAATGCCATCTGTATAATGAAAACAAGAATATGCTCCCATGACTTCAGTAACTACAGTTCTGTCAGTCTAGTAGGACTCACAGCAACCAAACTCCTTTAAAAAAGCACATTTCATCATGATCTTGAATGGCACCAAAAACTGAGGCAATTTTTGAAATCAATAATTTTTTGTTTATAATGTAGCATCATTCTAGGTGAGGACAGTGTGCTGCTCAAGGCTAGGGGCATATCTGCCTGAAACACATACTCAGAGAGCACAACCATGTCTCTCTTTATATAGTCCAGTGAGGAATGTCTCAGGTCATTCACACCAACATGAACTATGACAGAGTCATAACGGTACTTATGACTTTGCTGAGAGACCTGAGTGCATGCATAATCTGATGAATCCTGGCACCAGACAGGCAGCTGACTGTGAGTTTCTCCTTGTCCAACCTACTGAGTGGGACATCTGTGTGTCTCACTACTGAGTCTCCAATGGCAAGAAAATTTGTTTTTTGACTGTTACGTCTTACCGGCGTAGTGAGTGAGACACTGGTGTTGCTATGTGTCATAGCGGCTGTGGGGACTGTGTTAGTTGTAGCAGTCTTGTGTTTTTGAGGTCTCTGGTGTTTTGGTAAGTTTTTTGAGAGACCTCCACGTATGTGGATTTACATGTTTGATATGTACTATGTGTATAAGTAGTGGTATGTGTATGAGTAGTGGTACTATGAGCATATGCAGTGGTGGGTGAGTTGACAACCTTCTCCGTGTTACTGTTTTGAGTGACAGTGAGCACGGATTCTAGATTTTTGGTGTAAATACACTTCTCACACTCTGTACCAGAGTGAGTTATTAGTAGAGGGTTGCCTGTGTACATCAGGCAATTGCTACACTGCCTCAAGAGACCCAACTCAACAAGGTTGGCAGAAGAAACAAAGGTAATCCAACTGTCCATAATGCTAAGTTGAAGACTGTTGTCACTAGGGGTGGCTATTCAGAATCAATCACTTAGGAGCTCAGTGGATGGATATTTCTGCCTGGGTTTTAGGGAAAATTTGTTGACTTTAACTGGCTGGCTTTGGCACACAACTGTGTGGCAGTGTACAGTGCGCTAACACTGAAATATAAAGTATCAAGTATAAAAAAAATATATAAAGAACAAAACCCAAAGTTTATAAAAAGGGTAGGATCTGGTGTAGAAAATCCAACACAGGCAATGCCACAGCATGATGAAACAGTGACTCTCCAAAGTAAGGAGAAACAGGTGGAGCAGGAGACATCTAAAGGCTATAAACTGAGAATCCTATACAACACCAAACGTACATGCACAGAGATTCCTAGATTTTATAAACACAAACTCCCTGGACTAGATTGTCAGTACACCAAGTAAGGGTGCAACCATACTGGATTTAGTCCTCACTAATATCGGAGAATGCTGCACACCCCCTAGTGTAATGCCTTCCCTGGTAAGGTCAGACCACAAAATGGTCTCCTTTGAAGTAAAAATAAAACCTGGACCCCAGCTAACCCTGGAATATTCGGGAACTACTCTAAGGCTAGCTTCCTGCTATTAAGTGATAACTTGGCAAAATCTGAAGCCCCCAGGGAAGTTAAAGAAATAGAAATAGAAGTTTTGAATTACCTGTGAAATGAAGTATTTAGTGTAGAAAATCCAACTCAGGTAATGTCAAGGTATGATGGAACAACGAGTCCCTAAACTAAGGAGAAATAGAGGAATGGGAAGCATCTAATTGCAGCATGATGATTCTCCAGGGTCTTTAGTTGGAAACCAGTACAAAAGTTCAATTGGAGTTGCACAGCAAGCAAAGGAACAGGAAACAGTGACAACTCTGATGCAGGCAATGTAGTGTAGTGATGGGCCAGTGATTTCCGAAATGAAGGAGCAGCAGATGACACATGATGCAGCTGAAGAGAATCTGTCACAGTAAGACATTCTGGAACTTTCTGTACAATGCTCACAGGAAACAAAATGCAAAGAATGTGTTGTCAGTTTAGAAGAAAATGATCTAAGAAAATAGTTGCTTGATTGAATACATATGGATAGTCATATTAAAATTGATGAAAAAAAAAGATTACAGAAGGTAATTAAGACCTAAACTGTTAGAAGTCTCATAAAATAGATGAACACAGTAGTCAAGAGTATTAACAGAAATCCATGCGATATAACAGACGTAAATAGTATATATTACTATGCAGCTAAATTAATAATAGATAAAATCTTACCACAAAAACATAGAGCAATAGGGTAAAGAAAGGAAAGAAAGAAAATAAAATCATGGAAGCAACAACTACAGAAAACTATAAAACAGTTAAGACAAGAAGTGTTACTGTTAGACGAATATAGAAGAGGTGACAGATTAGCAAAAATACTTAGAAAAATAGACATAGCAACACACAGCAGAGGCGTAGTTAGTTCAACCAGTGCCCAGTGCCAGTACCATGAACCAATGTCCCGTCTCCTCAGCTATTCAAGTAAAGAACAAAAAATAAATAAATTAAAAAAAGTCATTCAGGTCCTCTTTCATTAAACTACCCCAATACTCCTGCATTTTATTAATTAAAAAAAAAAAAAAAAAAAAAAAAACAATTCTTCACGTTATAAATTTTAGCAGACTTCTTGCTACAAATGTAGCATACAGTTTATACAGTTTATACCAGGCCAGCACAGCACACTAGGTGCTAATGTTTTACTAAAAAAAATTATTCTAATCAACTGCAGCAAACTGTTTGCTGCAAATGTAGAAAACAGTTGCTGTACTTTATGCTCAACCTTGATGGACCACCACAGCATTGAGTTTTAGTATAAAAAAAATGATTTTTTTTTTTTTTTTACTTTTACACTATAGCAATCACTTGTTACAATGTAGTAAGTGGTCGTTGTAGTTTAAACTACACATGGAGCACTACTGACCACAAATACAATACCAGCTTTTAAAATCAAGTATTGTATTACAGTTTGGGATCGGCTAATTATGCCTTCCGAACACTTTGTGCCTCCCCACCCTAGCTAAACTACTGATGCTCATTATCAGAACAGACAGGTTCTATCATACACTATTGCAAACAATAAACTATGTATCAGCACAGACAGAAAACTTAGAAGATATGCAGATAAATGTAAAGGAAAAGCACAAAATAAGCAATTTATTGATTACCCAAAATGGTTTTGTAGAGAACTGGGAAACAAAGCAAAAGAAACAGAACTACCAACAAAAAAAGAAGAGAGATACTTTTTGGAGAAATATTGATGAAGACCCTGTGGAACAATACAAAGATGCTGAATGAACAGAAAGCTTAAAAGAAACAGGAATTCAAATGTATATGAAATGAGATGAAGTAACAGACAGAGAAAGCAAAACAAAATTAGGAAAAGTTCCTAATTGGAAAACCCCAGGCCCGGATGCAGTACCTAACTTCTGGATAAAAGTGGCAACATCTTTACACAAAGATTTAGTCCTGAGTAAGAACACATCTATATCATAACATCGCAGACGCAAAATGTCGAATGCTCACAAAAGCGAAAATGCCAAAACTCGAATTCGGTATTGTGGGGGTTGTGCCCCCCACACCCCTGCTAAACAAATATTCCAACTCCGTGATCGCACTACAGTGAGGAAAGGGCAAATATCCCAATCTTCACTGTACTGCGATCTCAAAAACTGACCTTCGACATTTTGGCACTTTCGCTGTTGTGCCATTCGACATTTTATTATCCGATAACATGATATAGATCCAGTAAGAACTGCTTACATGTGCATCCTGTACAGACACCAATCTGGTTAAAGATCATATGCAACTATTTTTTGCACTTGCCTGCAGTCTTTCGTTTTCTTCTGGGCAGCAACACACTTCTTTTAGCAAACTGGAAACACTGGAAACACAGATGTAAAAACTCCATGGGAACCACAAAAATTCTCTGGGTTTTTATTATAAATTAAAACAATACCACCAGACAGTAAGTTCTTTCATCCTTAATACATACTTCTTTAGACCATGTAAATTAAAACACCATCAAGTACATGTACCCCTGCAAATCACATGACAATTAATCAATTAAGGTAAATTAAATTAAATTAAGCGAATATCACTCATCCTATGAAATATTTTATAATATAAACCTATAAATTACAACTATAAATTTAAAAATGTTATTTTTCATATGCTTTCATCTTTAACACACTATTAATACTAATAATATCATTTAGCCCAGGCCAAGATGAAGCATTCAAGAAAGTTTGCCACCACAGCTCCCTCTGTTCTTAAATAATAGGCCAGGGTCCTCCCCTAGGATGCTGTTCTACCTGTTCTAGAACAAAAAAACATAAAGCCATGATCCCCATTTGTACCTACCTGTTTATAAAGCGCATTAGTAAGTTTATATTTACTTATATCATAGCAGTGCTCGAATATCCATTGTTTCAGCTTTCTCTCTGTTTTGCCCACATAAAAACTGGGCATAATCTACACAGAACAACGTAAACAACCCCCTTGGTATAACAATTATAGTGTCCTTTACACTTGATAACCATATTATTGATCTTAACTTCTTCACCTTGTAAAATCATGTGGCACTCCTTACAAGCCCAGCATTTTACATCCTGCCAGTTGTCTTTATTGCGACTAGCTATCATGTTATCAAAAATATTTTTAAAGGAGCTCCCCTGTTTATACACAATTCTGGGTCTTGCTCCAAGCTTTTCATAAACTTCCTTATTACTAGCAATCAATTCCCAGTTTTTATTTATAATATTCACAAGTGGCACACTATCCACATTCTATTTTATAACATATAAAAGATCACAATGATTATTGTTTCTATCTTCATGTTTATTAAGCTGACCTTTGATGGACCAATTTTCTAAATAGGGCCCCTGTAATACTGATACCAAAATATTAGGACTCAGGCCTACCTGCAAGTTCTCCAACAAGGGTTGATACTGACCAGTTTGTCTCTTCCTAATTACTTCCTCCATCACTAAGGTGATCAACTGGTCTGGATAGGCTCTTTTAAGGAACATATTCTTCAAGTTCATACATTCCTCAAGGAAGACATCCCACCGTGATACCATACGAGCAGCCCTCACTATTTGGTCCTTCACCACAGCTCATTTCTGATGGTGAGGATGACTACTGGTATAATGCAACAGAGTGTTCGAATAGGATGACTTTCTATAAATTTTGGATGTAAGAATATTTTTACTAGGATGTATCAATAAATACACATCGAGGTAATTTATTGACCCCCCTGGCCTATATGATATGGAAATTCCTAAAATGTTGTGGTGTTGTTGATGTACTGGATGAATTCATCTATCTTCTTCAATGGGCCTACCCAAGTTATAAACAAATCGTCCAAATAACGAATATATAGATGTATGTATTGAAAGAGCACCACAGTGTTAGGTTTTAGTTTAAAAAAAAAAAGTGATTTTTTTTTTTTATTTTTAAACTGCAACAATCACTTGCTACAATGTATTAAGTGGTTGTTGCAGTTTAGATCACACATGGAGCATTACTGTGCTGCAGTTTGACCGCAAATGCAATAGGAGCTTTTAAAAGCAAGTATTGCATTACAGATTGGGATCAGTTGATCATGCCCCCCCCCCCACCAACACTTTGTGCCTCCCCACCCTAGTTACAAAACTGATGCTCATTATCAGAACAGACAGGGTCTATCATACACTATTGCAAACAATAAACTATATATCAGCACAGATAGAAAAACCTAGAAGATATGCAGATAAATGTAAAGGAAAAGTACAAAATAAGCAATTTATCGATGACCCAAAACTGTTTTATACAGAACTGGGAAACAAAGCATAAGGAACAGCTATACCAACAAAAAAAGAAGAGAGAGATACTTTTTGGAGAAATATTGATGAAGACCTTGTGGAACATAACAAAGATGATGAATGAACAGAAAACTTAAACGAATCAGGAATTCAAATGTATATGAAATGAGATGAAGTAACGGCCAGAGAAAGCAAAACAAAATTAGGAAAAGTTCCTAATTGGAAAACCCCAGGCCTGGATGCAGTACCTAACTTCTGGATAAAAGTGTTAACATCTTTACAAAAGGATTAAGTCCTGATTAAGAATGGCTTACATGTGCATCCTGAACAAACACCAGTCTGGTTAAAGATCATATGTAACTATTTTTTGTACTTGCCTGCAGTCTTTCACTTTCTTCTGGGCTAACTAGATGGCTTCCCAATCTGCAAATGCAATTTAATGGATATTCTGCATTTTATTTTACTGTTATTTCCTGCTCACGAACTTTGGCTGTACATGGACTTATGAGAGCTGTACTTCCTGTCTTTGCATCATTATACGCGGCACTTTGATGATGCAAAGTTGGATCTTTCCTGCACTTCTTCTGTTTTTGTAAGTAGATACCATGGTAATGTTGCACATGAGCCAAGTTTATGTCCATTTATTAATGGGGCAAGTTTTGCATCAGCATGCATTTTCCAGACAAAATGATATAAAACTATAATATCTACCATTAGTATTTGACTGTAATCCTCAGTGATTTAATAGAAAATCACAAGTTTTATGAGGGATGGACTGGGTAAACATATGAGGCAAAATCAGAGCTGTTATGCAAAAGTCATGGGCAGATGAAAGGTGATATTCAATAACATTACGCAAAATCATAGGCAATTAAGAGTCATGGACTTTGTGCTGCATATGATGTGGTTGTGTAAAAGTGAAACAGACGCAGCCTTCACATTTGTGTCCAAATAAAAGGAATGCAGATTGCATAGGGGTTTGAAAGCCAGATTAACTAACAATATGTATCTAACTTTAAAATTGAAAATTAGATTTAGAATGCAAGTAAAACCACCCCAATCTAAAATCTTCTCCCTGTTGCTGACCAAATAATATGTACTGCTTAACCCAACGTAATGTCAACACATCTGCAAGGAAGCAGAACTTCCTACAGTGTAATCGATGAGGATGGAGCATATTATGGCTATCAAGGGCAGAACTTCCTACAGCGTAATCGATGAGGATGGAGAATATTATGGCTATCGAGGGCAGAACTTCCTACAGAGCAATCGATGAGGATGGAGCATATTATGGCTGTCAAGGGCAGAACTTCCTACAGCATAATCGATGAGGATGGAGCATATTATGGCTATTGAGGGCAGAACTTCCTACAGCGTAATCGATGAGGATGGAGCATATTATGGCTATCAAGGGCAGAACTTCCTACAGAGCAATCGATGAGGATGGAGCATATTATGGCTATTGAGGGCAGAACTTCCTACAGTGTAATCGATGAGGATGGAGCATATTATGGTTATCGAGGGCAGAACTTCCTACAGAGCAATGAATGAGGATGGAGCATATTATGGCTATTGAGGGCAGAACTTCCTACAGAGCAATCGATGAGGATGGAGCGTATTATGGCTATCAAGGGCAAAACTTCCTACAATGTAATCGATGAGGATGGGGCATATTATGGCTATCGAGGGCAGAACTTCCTACAGTGTAATCGATGAGGATGGAGCATATTATGGCTATCGAGGGTACTTTCTCTATGAGATATTCATTTAAATGAAAAACTGAGAATGCAAACATAAATGACAGAAAAACAGCAACGGTAAGTAACTAACAAGGAAATATATTTTGAGAACAGATAGGCTACCTTGATTTCACCAGTTTGCACATGATCTTTAACAACAGGAAAAATTATATTTTTCCTTAAGAGTGAACCTGTAGCCATCTTGAAAACTGTAGCCCATTAATTTGCCTTCCGATAATGCACAAACTATATACTGGAATTGATGCAGGCAGAGTTTATAGTCATTTAGAAGAAAATTCAATCATGCCAATAAAACAAAAGGGTAATAAAAGATAGTCATATAGAACAAAGTACCATTTGTTGCTAAATAAAGCCTTAATATAGAATTGTAACAAGGGGAAGAATCTAAGTATGGCATGGATAGGTTACAAAAAAAAGCAACTGGCAGCATCCCAGATTTATGAATAAAGGAGTGCTTACAGATGTATAAGATACATCATATATTGATTAATTACATTATTTTGACCATGAAACACTGCCAAACCACTTTGCAATTAAACCATGACCAAGAGCAAATTATTATCCCAGGGATAAAAATTCAAGGGGGATATTCCAGGGTGATCCTTTGCCACTGCTGTTGTTTTGTCTTGCCCTAATCCACTAAACAGATTATGCCTTGGTTAAAAATTTGGCTCCCAGAAAACAGCCTTACTTAAAGACTTCTCGTCTACTTTTCTGGATGACTTAAAATTGAATAGTTCATCAGATGAGGAGTCGAAAGTACAGCTGAATGTGACTAAAACTTTCTCAGATGGCATAAGAATGAAATTGAAATCTGGTCTTGACAAATGTGAAAGAGCAATGTTTAAAGCAGGAAAGTTGCAGTACCAAATAATAATATTAATCTGGGGCAAGAATGTTATATAAAGGAACTTGAGCAGGAAGGAGTGTATAAATATTTGGGAACTGATGAAGAATCAGCAATAAAACATGAACAAATGCAAATAAAACTCAGTAAGCAATACTTCAGAAGACTAAAACTAATACTGAAAATAGCCTTGACATCTAGGAAAAAAGTCCAAGCTCCAAACCAGTTTGCTCTTCCTGTTCTAATTTATGGTTTGGGTGTGACTGACTGTCCCCAACACTTGTTGGATCAGTTGGACAGAAAAAAAGAGAAATGCTTCATGCTTACCAAATGATACATAAAAATCAGTGTATTTCAAGATTATATATTCCACACTCAGAAGAAGGTATGGGCCTCCTCAAAACTGATTACATGTATACATCTGCAGTCATGGCACTGCAAACGTATCTGCTGATCTCATCAGATAAAAACAGAGAACATTTTAAAACATTAGGAGAAGAAGTCTATGATGACCCCTCTGCTTAGTTTAGCAGAAGCATTCCAATTCCAAGTGGGAATTAAAATCAGAACAGTATTAGACAAAAATAAGACATCAGCTGAATGTACCAAAAAACAGAAAGAGATATAGGGGTAAAGATAGAAGAGCAGGAAAGAAAATTTGGAAAAGCCATAAACATAGTGGGAAGTGCAGAGATCTCCTGAAAAAAAACTCATGTTGACCAGGATTTGCACAGGAACGGTTAAGAAGAGGTAACTTGAAGCCAAAGGATGAAAGGTTAATAATGGCAGCCCAGGATAGTGGACTACATGCTCGTTTACAAAGTCCACTGAACATGTGGGAGAAACAGTATAATATAGGTTCTGTAAAAAAGAATTGCAAACCATCACACGCCTTGTTGAAATGCAGAAGGAGTCAGTTCTGGGCACATTGCAGGTCCTGCAAAGAGCACTTATGGCTAACATCAAAGACTGAAATAATACTAATTTCATGAACTTTACTTATACCATGACTTAGGAATGGGGTCCATTTCCATTATGGTATTAGGAAGCCCAAAAGATTTGTAGAAATTAAACCCTGAGAACAGCTAGAGAACTTAGGATATAATTTAAAATTGTCAGGATATAAAGTAAAAACTGCTACCAACTGCAGTGTAGTGCAGCTTTGTTGTTAAAACAGAATAATTTGTCATGGTGTGTCAAGCAGTGCAGGGACTTGCTGGGAAAGAGGGGAGGAGGATCAAGCTATGGTAGTCACAATCAAAGGTAAAAGGACACAATGGTTTACTTCACCTCCTGAAGCCAAGCTCTTTAAAAAAAAAAACTGACAAATGCAGCCATAGTTATAATGCTCTGCCATGGTGAAAAGCAACTTTAATTAGTTTTCAGACAATAAGAGAACAGACTAACCATCTTCTGCGTCTCCAACCAAATCCCCTGCACAGAAAAGATGTGAGACCTTAACTTCATCTTTAGTATCAGAGTTTGTCATTGATAAAAATTTTAGTTCTCTACACAAGCTCAGGTTTAGAAACAAACCATTATCAACCTTATCAACCTTACCATACTCTAATAAAAACTACAGTCAAATATCAAGTTTTCTACACTGATGAAGTTAATCGTATTGAGGCAACCAAATTGTGAACATTCTTAACATTTTTCACAAAATTTGGATGCTGTTCAGCAACTGCCTGAACAAGACTTTTTCTATGTGATTTTTAACCTCAGTACTTGCTAAGCATCATACTTTCTCCCGAGCTGGATGTGGCTAATTTGTTTCCCATACCTGGGAATTTAACCTGTGATCATCATCTTCTTTCGGCTGTTCCCATTAGGGGTCACCACAGTGGATCATCTGTTTCCATTTCTTCCTGTCCTCTGCACCTTGCTCTGTCACACCAACCACTTGCATGTCCTCTCTCACCACATCCTTAAACCTTATCTTAGGTCTTCCTCTTTTCCTGTTACCTGGTAGCTTCATCCATAGCATCTTTTTCCCAATATGCTCAGCATCCCTCCTCAGCATATGTTCAAACCAACATAATCTTGCCTCTCTGGCTTTGTCTCCAAACCTTCCAACCTGGGCTGACCCTCTAATATACTTATTCCTAATTCTGTCCACCCTCGTCACACCCAGTGCAAATCTTAACATCTTTAACTCTGCCACATCCAGCTCTAACTCCTGCCTTTTTGTCAGTGCCACTGTCTCCAACCCATATAACATAGCTGGTCTCACTACCCTCTTGAAGACCTTCCCTTTCACTCTTACTGGTACTCATCTGTCACAAATCACTCCTGACACTCTTCTCCACCCACTCCATCCTGCCTGCACTCTCTTCTTCACCTCTCTTCCACACTCACCATTACCCTGAACTAGTGATCCCAAGTATTTAAACTCATCCACCTTCGCACCTCTACTCCTTGCATCCTCACCATTCCTCTAACACACATATATTCTGTCTTAGTCCTGCTGACCTTCATTCCTCTTCTCTCTAGAGCATATCTCCATCTCTCCAGGGTCTCCTCCACCTGTTTCCTACTCTCACTACAGATCACAATGTCATCTGCAAACATCATAGTCCATGAGGACTCCTGTCTGATTTCGTCTGTCAATCTGTCCATCAACATTGCAAATAAGAAAGGGCTCAGAGCTGATCCTTGATGTGATCCCACCTCCACCTTAAACGCATCCATCACTCCCACCGCAGACCTCACCGCTGTCATACTACCCTCGTACATATCCTGTACCACTCTTACATACTTCTCTGACACTCCTGACTTCCTCATACAGTAACACAACTCCTCTCTATGCACCCTGCCATATGCTTTCTCTTAAGTCTACAAAAACACAATGCAACTCTTTCTGACCTTCTCTGTACTTCTCCATCAACAATCTCAGAACAAACATCGCATCTGTGGTGCTCTTTCCTGGCATGAAACCATACTGCTGATCATTAATCATCACATCACTTCTTAACCTAGCTTCCACTACTCCTTCCCATACATTCATGCTGTGACTGATCAATTTAATCCCTCTGTAGTTACTACAGTTCTGCACATCACCCGATTCTTAAAAATCGGTACCAAAACACTTTTTCTCCATTCCTCAGGCATCCTCTCACTTTCCAAAATTTCATTAAACAATCTGGTTAAAAACTCCACTGCCATTTCACCTATGCACCTCCATGGTTCCACAGGTTTGTAATCTGGACCAACAGCCTTTCCATTCTTCATCTTCTTCATAGCTATCCTTACTTCCTCCTTGCTAATCCATTGCACTTCATGATTCACAATCCCCACATCATCCAACCTTCTCTCCCTCTCATTCTCTTCATTCATCAGCCTCTCAAAGTACTCTTTCCATCTGCTCAACATACTCTCCTCGCTTGTACGTATGTTTCCCTCATTATCCTTTATCACCTTTACCTGCTGCACATCTTTCCTAGCTTGGTCCCTCTGTCTAGCCAATCGGTACAGGTCCTTTTCTCCCTCCTCAGTGTCCAACCTTTCATACAACTCTTCATATGCCTTATCCTTAGCCTTCGCCACCTCTCTCTTTGCCATGCACCCTGTGATCATGACAAGTATTTGTCAGTAGGTAAGCTCTCATATGGGAGGCAATGAGGGTGCCTATTATGCTTTATATTTGGCAACTCAGCTATGAGGACATGTGTTATGGTCTAACACCACACCATCAGCGGTGGAGGGATGAGCAATCAGTGTTCATATGCTCACAATATGGTCCCCGCATGAGTTCATCTATATATATGAGGGCATCACTAAAGGTGACCATTGTTATAGGTGACAGCTGTTTTATCGATACAATTGTAGTTGATAAAACAGCCGACTGACAGTTGTGCAAGACATAATACCAGGATTGAGTAATATGCCCTTTCATCTGTATTGTAATTTCTCGGATTTGGGATATTATAGCAGTGGACTGGAGAAGCTGGGGGATTTTCCCCCCAGCAAAAAACTTTATTTTTCATTGTATACTTTGCAAGTATATCGACTTAAGAACATTCTTTAATTTTGACCTTTCCCATTATACCCTATATAAATACGGGAACCCTGTAGTAAGTTGAATGCTTAGAAAACTGAACGTTTTTAATGCCAGCACAAGTAATGCAATAGTCATATGTGTTAAAGGAGTTCTCACTCCACTCACTGAGAAATTTAACATATTTATATTTCTCTGGCTAACATTATATTCTTGACTATAATACACTTGGAAATCTCTGTTCCAGTACTTCTAACACATGCTTCAGCATTGATGGAACTTAGACATTACTTTGAGTCTGAGTACATTTGGAAATATGACTACTCAAATTAGTTCAACTTTAAAATAATAAAACAATTCAATTTATTAAGAGCAATACTATTTTAAGGGTATATATGGCAGAGATGCTGTAATATATATATATATATATATATATATATATATATATATATATATATATATATATATATATATATATGGTTACCTATCAAAACATCTACTCCTCATAACATCTAAACTCAAAATATCAAGACCATAACATCTTAACTTCAAGACATCTAAAAGTCATAACATCGAATCTCAAAACATTGAAAACCACAAAACAACAATAAATAACATCCCACACACTGTTTACTATGTTTCCTGCAGGGGGGCAAGCCCCCCTGCACACCCACTGTATATTAAATATACCAACTCCAAGATCGCACTCCAATGGGGTTAGGAAATTAACTTTTCCCCCCATTGTAGTGCAATCCTGGAGTGGGTATATTTAATTTACGGGGGTGTAGGGGGCGCAGGGAGGCTTGCCTCACTGCAGAAACGTAATAAACAGTATGTGGGATGTTATTTATAGTTGCTTTGTAGTTTTCAATGTTTTGAGATTCGATTTTATAACTTTTAGATGTTTTGAAGTTTAGATGCTATGGTCTTGATGTTTTGAGTTTAGATGTTATGAGGAGTAGATGTTTTGATAGGTAACCATTTCTATTACAATGTTGTAGGCATTTTAGTCAGAATTGCAACATATCCCCACATGAAAGTACCAATTATGGCACAATAGACAACTGAAATGAGGTATTCAAGCTCACAGACTTTAGCAAATGCAGTCTGAAAGGCAAATCCTTAATGCGCTCAGTTTCTTGTACAGTTTGACTACAAGATACAGTCATTAGAGCAAGTATATGTTGAAAGAGGGTCTAAGTTTGGAGAGTGGCCTTATGGTTAAGGTGCTTGCCTTATAAACACAAGGTGCAGGATTTGATTCTCACATGGGGTAATTGGTGAGGCTTAAAATAGCCTACAAGGCCAGCTAGTTTAGTACTAGTCTATGATCCTATAATAGAGATATTTACAGATGTAATGTAAAAATGCAGTTCATATATATTTTTCCTTATAATGTTGTATGTACTGTACTCAAAAGTACAAAAACACCTACTCTAAAATTACCACTGATATTACAATAGACATCCTTGGGGGTAAAATCAATAGCCATCATTACATGCAATCTAAAAGCAAAGACTTAACATGTTGTGCTACTTATAAAACTCCATAGAAAAATGCACACACACATACACACACACACACACACACACACACACACACACACACACACACACACACACACTAATAGCATCGCACAGTAATACTACTACCGTTGAGCGCTCTGGAACATAATACAGAAGTGCCAGTACTGAAGATAATCTATACTGTATAAGACTACAGCTATACTACTATACACACACACACACACACACACACACACACACACACACACACACACACACACACACACACACACACACACACACACACACACACACACACACTAATAGCATTGCACAGTTATACTACTACCGTTGAGCTCTGGAGCATAATACAGAAGTGCCAGTACTGAAGATAATCTATACTGTATGACTACAGTTATACTACCTCAACACATTATTAACTTTGTTAACATTTAAACCTGCACTGTATGAAACAGGTGTACTCACCTGACACTATCTAAGGCACTCTATCACCTTCCCTTGCAGCTGTGGATTTAGCATAATGGTTAAGAATATCACCTCACAGACACAATCTACAGGGTTTGATTCTGACCTCTAGTTATTCACTAGGCTTAAAATAGCCCTTCAGGACAGTTAGCCTAGTCCACACCCATGAACCTGTGCATTCACTGGAATAACGTCTACAATTATGGAATGTGAGGAAAAGGAGAGTATAAGATATGTGGATGGCACACACTGGTTGGATGCATGTGTGAGTAAGACAAGGATTACTGACATTACATTGATGGTACTTCATTTCCGGTGTCAGCTTCACATTTACTCAGGAAGTTGTGATGTCATCGCCACATGTCAGTAAAATGGTGACAGTACTATTCACCCATGTACAGGATAACAGCAACACATGTCACTGCCTGTGTCAAAGCTATTTTAGGCCTCATTCATAACACTGTGGACCTTCATAGCTCTCTTGTAACAGCATGTGGCTATGGTCTTTGTGTAGTGGGTAGAGGAAAAACTTTATTTATTTATCCTTTTTTGATCTAGACACTTCCAGTACCTTAGTAGCCTCTTTTAAGAGGAGACCCATTGATGGTATTTATCCTACTGGAGAAATTTGGTAAGGGCAGCAGGGTTCTTCCCCTACTTTTGAAAGTAGGGGGAATCATTGCGTTTGACACAACAGACTTCCTGTGCCTGTTCCAGGTGCAGAGACAGCCTGGAGAAACAAGAAGAAAATATGGCTGATTCAACTTTTGCTGAAATTGGAATGAAAGTTGCTGAAAATGTAGTTGAAATGGTAGAATTTCTACTAGAAGTTATTTTTTCTGATGATGTAGACACAAAAGAAACAGTGATAGAGGAAAAGTAGATTGTTGCTGAAAGAGAGATGGATTCAGAGGAAAACTTTCAGATGGGATTGAAGGAGAGACAGTTACCTCTGAAAATGAATAATTACAACCCTCCTATTGGGGTGGGAGGGTGGTTGTGGGATGATTATTTGTAAGAAACGGTAAACCAAAGTGAGCCAGAAAATGAAGCAGCAATTTCATGAAGCGACATCATGGAAAAAAATAGATGAAGAAAAAGGAGAAGAACAAGCTGATCCAGTAAAAGTTCCAAAGACAAAAACTTATGCACAAGCTGTTGGAGAAGGTACAAATAAAATAAACAAAAAAAAAGTATACGGTATGTGTGAGCAGTAAAAAAGAAAAAAGTTTGGACAGGTATGAGGCTTGGGACTCTGTCATAGCACATCTGGGTGTCAATGCAAAAGAGGTAAGAGCATTTATTTTAATTGCTAAAGAGACTTTTTGTGATTTGATATTTGAGAATGGGCAGGCCATGGAATTTTTGGGGGGTGCATATGAACAAAAGAAAAATATTTATCCATGGTCAGAATATGTGCTGCAAGCTTTTTACAGACAAAAAAAAAAGAATAACGATCCACTTTAGAACTGAAGTTGAAGCAAAAGAACTGAAAGGACATTTGCTAACTATATGTAAAGAAGTAATGGACACTACAAAATATATGATGAAAGAGGACTATGGACTGGGGGATGGGAATGTAGAGCAATACTGAAAATGGAAAATGATCTTATGGATTTACCTAGTATTATTAATGTCCATGGTAATAGAGATTTTGTGAAATACAGGAGTCAACCAAATACTTGCTATTTTTTGTAGAAAAACTGATCATTTAATCAATGAATGTGATAAAGATGTTATTTATGTGGTAAAACAGGACATAATGCAGAAAACTGTGATTTAAAGTGAAAAAAAACATGGCAATACTGGTCATTCATGGGTAGAATGTGAATGAATATGCAAGAAAATAAAAATGAAAATGAAGCTATACAGATGAAAGAGATAGAAAACTGTGTTATACAAGAAAATATACAAACGTATGTAACTGATAAAGAGGTTGTACATAAAGTTAAAAAAGCAACAAGGAAAAAGAAACAGAGGAGACAAGTGAGGAAGAAGCTGACTGGTATACAGTAAGAAATAAAAACAATTTGGCAGGGAAAAGAGTTAAAGAAAGGAAAAGAAAATTCAAAAATATAATGCTTAGAGAAATTAAGAAAGGAAAGGGATAAACATTTTAATTATACTGACTGTTCTTAAAAGCCGAAAATATTATCTTTAAATATGAACAGTATGAAAAATCTTAAGAGTTGAATAGGTATATTACAATGGTCTGCTGCAGTAGATGCATATATTATTGTTTTAGAAGATATCAGATTAGTAACAGAGGAAGAAAGAACACAACCTGAAAAACTTTGGAATGGTGTGGTAGTTTGGAACATGGGGGAAAGAAATATGCTCGGGCATATGTATATTATGTCAAGAAAGAATTAAAATATTAGATGTAACCATAGATTATGTTAATAGACCTGAGATGGAAAAATATGGGTATAGAATTATAGCTTTATATCCATATGTAACAAAAAAGAGAGATCAATCATGTTTAAAAATATTCTTGAATATGTTTGTGTAAATATGAACATTATAGTGGTGGGTGATTTTAATTGTAATTTAAGAAAAAATAAGAGCAATTGTGATGTTGAAATGGTTAAATAAATTATGAGAAGTGGAAAGTTAAGTGTATAGGAGAATAATCATTGGACCTACAGGAGGAATGAGATTAGGACAGAAATTGATTATTTTTTAATATCTGATAGTTTAAAAGTTAAAAAAGGAAGTATGCTGGATATTCAGATCATGTGGCTATATAGATTAAAGTACAGGAAAATTAAGAATATATAAGAATAGGAAAAGGAATAAAAATAATGAGAATTAATTAGATTTAGAAGAGAAAAAAGAACTTATTGAATTATGGAAAATCATATGAATATGAGAGAGTTTTATGAGAACTGGACTGCTTGGTGGCTTAATTTTAAAGAGAAATATAAAAAGTGCTTTAGAATGTATAAGGAGGAAAAGAAGAACAGAAAAAGAGAGATATAGGATACTAGTCAAGAAACATTTAGAGACTTATCAAAGAAGAAAATTTCCTTTTTGTGAAAAGGAAAGAGAATATATAAAATAAATCAAATTAAAATTAACAATGTGTTATATAAACAAACATGTTGCTTACTAGGAAAGAAAGAAGAGGTAGCACAATATTTGAGTAAAATAATAAAATAAGGGAAAATAAGAAGAGAATTCAAAAAAAAGGAAGAAAAGCAAATAAGACAGCAAGAAGAAATATACAAAATAATTAAATATATGCATTGGAATTATTTGTTAAGAGAGAAGGAAATGTAGAACAAATTTCTAAAGGTAAAAACTTAAAAAAAGATAATGAGTGTTTAGATCAAACATAGCTTTGAAAGAATTGAATGAAATTCTAAAAGATATTAGCAAGAATTCTGCAACAGGACTAAATTTAATTGAATATGGTATGTATAAAGAAATGGAGTGGAAAAAATAGTTTTATAGAAGTTATGAATGAAAGGTTAGAAACTGAAATTAAAGAGAAAGAGATATGTACAGGAGTTATAAAATTTATATTTAAAAAAGGAAATAAAGAGGAGATAAAAAAATTGGAGGCCAATAACATTGAATAATATGAATTAAAATGTTTTCATGAGAATAATAACAAAAAGGTTACAAAAATGGATAGAATATATGACCAAAATATGTTTAGAAGAAAAGGAAAAGGAAGTAAAGAGTTATTATTAATAATATTAAAAATAATTGATGATACCATAAATACAAATGTAGAAGCAAAGGTTATGAAAGGGGATATAAGTAAAGCATATGATAATATTCAATATAAATCATTATGGGAAATTTTGCCGGCATAAAATTTAAGCAAAAAAATATTACAAGTAATAAAATCAGTTTATGAAAGGAACTATGTGAGACTAAATGTAAATAGCTGGATTGGGGAAGAAATAAAATTAGAATATGGAATAAAGCAGGGCTGTCCAGCTAGTAGTGTACTTTTAAGATTAGTTATGAATGTAATAGTGAAGGAAATTAATAAAATGTCAAGTAAATTAATAAAATGTCAACTAGCGGTGGATACAAAATTATGAAGGAAGTACAATTACTAATAATGTATAATTATATAAATGGTATTGTACTAATTGTTAAAAAATAAAGTATGGATGGAAGAAGTAAATGAAAAACTAAGTATAAATTAAACAAAATAGTTTAAGTATAAATAAGGAGAAAAGTAAATGATTTGGTTTTGAAGGTACAATATGAGGTATTGAGTTCAATGAAAAATCTATAGATATATTAGGAATAATATTTGGAAGGAATGAATACAGATAACAATGAGATAATGTACTCAAAGAAGTAAATAATCTGACTATTTTTTACAAATCATATAGATTTTCATATACAAAAAAACACACTTGTTGAACACCGTGGTAATAGAATAAATTGCTTATGTTGCTAACATCTATATGATTCCTTTTAAGTATGAAAATGAACTAATTATGATTACATTTTTTTATATGGGGCTCTAGACTGAATCCAGTCAAGAGAGGGATTTTATATATGAAAGAAGAGTAAGGAGGCTTGGGATTAATAAAGCCAATAGTACATGCAGCAGCTTTAATTTTAGATAAGGTATTAAAATGAATTATGAAGAAAAATAATAAATTGATAGAAATTAAACTATATTATAAATACAAAGAACTGTGGGAATGAATGGAAGTTAAAAAAAATAAGTAAAAGCACTGTGAATGAAGAAATGAAAGAGTACCAAAACAAAACTGTGTTATGGAAAACAAAAAGGAATATATGTGAAAAAAATAGAAAGGAATGGTACTTAAATATTATGAAAGCATTTTATTACCTTGATCCATGGAAATATTTAGAAATTGATAAGAAAAAAGCCATAATAACAAGATATAATAACTTTAAAAAAGATTAAAGAATTTAAAGATTTTTTACAGAGATTTTCTGTTAGAAAATTGCTGGTTAAGGCAAATATGCCATACAACAAAAACATGATAGAATATGTAATAAATGTGGAGAGTTTGAGAGTATGAAGCATGTGTCTTTGAAATGCAAAAGAGTTAATAATTTGATGAAAGAAATATGTAAACATAATAGGGTGAAAAGTTTGTTAAATTTGAGCAAACAAATATAGACATAATGGAATTTGGTTATTATGGTGCACAAACACAGGAAGAAATGAAGAAAATGAACAGAGTAATATTTTATGTTTCAAGGACTATATGGAACAAGGGACTAAATGAAATCAAATATAATGGATAATGGACTTGGACAAAGATGCTAGAGAAAATAATGTTTTGGATGTGGATAAAAAGTGGGGGATGCTTAAACTGAAATGTATAATGTATGGAGATTTGTAAATAGATGTAAATAATGTAAATATGTAAATATGTAAAGAATATGTAATGTATATATCAATAAAAAAACTCTTTTGTTTCCACTTACGGTTGCAAACTTGAGGACAGCTACACTACGAAGTTAGTAGCTATGGAAAATAAGTAATATGCAAATAGCCATTTGAAATTATGATGATTTGCATATGGATATTGTATTGCAAATGACAGATGAAAATGACTTTACTGATTCCACCACAATTTTGTGTTGCCAAATTATGGAACATTGTGCTTAGGATAATAATCAGGTTTCTGAATTAATGAGGATAATCATGTGGCATTTTAGGTTAAGGACAATAGGTTGGTCAAACTCTGGTTTTGCCACTAGTGGTACAATATTTACAACAAATGGAAAATTCTGTCAGAGGAGTAACATCTGGAAAGTCAAATGTACTAGCAGTAAAATCAAATTCACCTGATGTTGCTTTACCAGCTCATTTTTTTCAATGAACTTAGCAGTGGTGAGTGTATATACTAAATATGGTCAATATATAAGTAGTTATTCGGAATAGGATACAGTCAATCTGCCTTTGGGAATTAAAGTACATAATGTTTAAGCATTTATTCATGTTGGAAAAGAGACTTATTGTGATATTACTTTTGATCTAAAAAGATATTTGCCTTGGGCAAATTATGATGTAGTAGGGCATGATATGCATGTGAAATGATATTTTGGACAATTTCAAATGGATGAAATTGCGTCATTAAATACATTTTTAATTATTTTTCAGTCAATTATAGACATTAAAAGCATAGAATGATGCCAAGAAAATATGGAATGGAGCATGGAAAATGCAGTTAATGCTTAATGTCATTAACAATAAAGTGATATATATTCCCAGTGAAGTAAATATGAATGGAAATAAAAGTGTATGTAACATATAAAGGGCAACCATGGATCTGTAATACATCTTATTCAAGACTGTGATAAAAGAACATGTTCCCATAACAGGGGAATGGGATGTTCTATAAAAAATATTTTGGGTTTTGTAAACATTGTAAAACTGTAAGGCACTTTTGTTTTGACTGCTCAAAATTTGAAGAGCTGTAAAAAATAAGATTTAATTGTACAAAATGTAATAGAAGCAGATGGTAAAAAAAACAAGATAATGTGCAAAATATTGCTCCACACATGGAGAGAGATAGTGAGGATGGTGGAGATATAGGATACAACAACTTAGTTTCAGCTGAAGATGATAAAAGTAAGAAGATGTTAAGTGAGATATAGATGCTGATGTTAATAACATAAATGACGTCAAAAATACTATGCTAGGCACTTGAGTTAAAAAAATTAAGCAAGGTGTAAAGAAGTAACCAGTTCCACACCACGTAAAACTAAAAACAGAGAAGCGGGTAAACCCAGGATTAATGGTTCTGCAAATTTATTAAAAATACAGAACACACTACTTAGTGGTTTCATCCAAGTATGAAGGACTTCATCAGTCAATCACAGCTACTAAATATTGAAATGTTAATGTAAATAAATATTAGGAAATATTTCTGAGTAGCTAATAGTTTTAATTTATTTAAATTGTTGTATTATTTATATATATATATATATATATATATATATATATATATATATATATATATTTGATTATCTATATCTTTAAGATTTTCCTTTTCCTTTTCATATGCAGTGGGTGTTGCAATTGGTTGATGTTAATTAGTTAATTATTTAAGGCTACTAGCAAATGCATGGTACAGCTCTGATTAAGTCCTTCATACTTGAATGAAAACACTTAGTAGTATGTTCTGTATTTTTAATAAATTTGCCGAATTGTCAATCCTGGGTTTACCTGCTTCCAAGGTATAAGGAAAATTGAAAATGTAGGCAAAGGATAGTATTTCTGTCTGTGGTTTAAATGTAAATAGTATTGTTAATGAAAGTAAGTCTTGTTTACTTTTATTGCTTACTTTTGCAGACAAATACAAGTTAATGTTGTGTGTTTTTTGAATATAATACAACCTTCTGACACAACAAAAACATTTGAATTGTTATGGCATGCTAAAGTTGTATGGTCATTTGGACAGAGTCTTTGTTGTGGGATTTCTTTATTGTTAAAACATAATATACAAGTCTTAGATGTAATTATTGGTATCCCAGGTAGATTAGTAATTTGCAACTTTCAAATTGCTATGGGAATAATAAATTACATTGTAATATATGCTTCCACTATTTCAAATGATAAAGTAAAACAATTTATTTTTCTTATGCATTTTGCTCAATTTAGTCTTAAAGTCTTAATGAGCAGAAATTTAAACTGTCATCTTAGGAAACTTAAAGAAAAGCTATCACAGGAAAAAATGACATTTCAGGTAGTTTTGCAGTTTGGCAACTCAATTCTTAGCCCTACTATGGGACACTCTTAAAAGTAGCTAAGCTACAGAAATTGATTATGTTCTATTTTCAGACTCATTACTTCACTTGGGGTATCAGAAACAAAGTTAAAATCTATACATACACATCTTTTAGGAACTTTTCTCTGGGAAAAGTAGAATATTTTATGGTAAACTGTAGATACTAAAAATAAAAAATCATTAATATTAACTATGTATTAACACAATGTAAATTTAAAATTAATGAGTGAGAATTGGTTATTAGAGAAGTAATGCAAGACAGAACTTTGAGGTATACATTTATCACAGATTCCTTTTATTATATAAAACCTGGGAGAAATAATTTGCTCACATCTAACAATATATTAAGGGACGGCAACATAGATTGATGATAGGGAAATTTCCTGTTAAAGATGAAATGAAGCAGAACGTAATAGGAGAGGAACTGTGTAACATTTTTAAGGCTGAAGAGAACATTGAACATGCTTTTCTAACATGTCTTTGAATACAACACTTTTGGCAAGAAACTGTAACAAATTATCAAGTGAAGCAACTTTGGCCTTTAAAATTTGGTATCTTAATATATATATTTTTTCTATAATGGATGACAAATTACAGAAAGATAGAATTAAATAAAATAATGGTAGGAGATTTTTCCATTTTATACCAATCTAGATGTGATGAGTTGCTTTATAATAAATTATAAAAAAACAAAGAAAATGTCCATGGGGCAAACAGCAATATCTTAAAACTAATTTATTGAAACTGTACCTGAGCACTTTAATTCTGACTGTTGCAGAACTTCATCAAAATGAACAGATTACCTGATGCACCACATATTTAAAAATGCATACCCCAATCACAATAGAACAAGTGAATTAATACAACTAAATCAATTATCTATTAAAGGTAAAAAACAGTAATGTTAAAATCCACACAATTCTGAAGTGAAACATAGAAAAGCATGTAAACAGTAATGGCAAAGGTAAAAAAAGTAAAAATAAAGAGAAATCACAGAAATGAAATAAAATAAAATCTTTAAATCTTCACAATCCAATCACAAATTCATAGCCCTAAGTTTAAGCAAACTGCTGATGGAAATACAATTATTTAAACAAAGATAAATACTTGAATTAAGTTTAAGCTGCCAATGCATTCACGAAACTCAAGCATGTTGTTGGCATACTCCATCTGGGATTTCTGTTGTATGAAATCCACTATAAAAAACACAAACTTCCAAATTAAACTGTGTTTGTATAAAGTACTAGTAGTTTTTCTTTCTTTTTTAATGTCATAAAAGTGTTCTAAGATTCTGTCCATAAGTTTCTGACTCATTTTTGCCCATGTAATAAACAGGGCAAGAAACATACTTTGCAATGTACACAACCACAGAGGATTCACAGTACCCTCCACGAGGACAAGGCATAGTCTTGTTGAATCCTTCAACACTAATGTATGGTCCTTGGTGAATGTAATGATGTTGCTTATAGTGACCACATTTGGTCATTTTTTTTGGTTACTTAAAAGGGTAGTCTGTTCAGATTGCAATAAATTGTTGATGTTCCAACCTGTATTGAAAACTATTCATGGAAATTCCCCTAGCTTGGCCTTAATTTCTCCATTAAACATTAAATTCCAATTATCATAGAAAGTCTTCACATATTTGTAGAAGTCACAAGCATAGGGTAACATAAAAGACATATTGTGGTATAAATTCTTATTGTAGGTAGAATTAATATCTTGAGAGGTAGTCCCATCAGGAATGGTTGGTTTGCCTAACAAGGGGCAAAACTTAGAACCTCTACTTCAACCTTTTCTTCTTTGATGTCTAACAATAAACTATTGGGACAGTCTTGGGCAATAAATAAAGTAATCAGGAACTCACACTAATGAGTCTAGACAGGTGGACCATTTGGCCCTTAACTATACCTCTCTTTTGGTGGGGTTGATGACAGCTATCAAAATGTAAATATGAGTTGGAAAACATTTTCTTCCTGAAAATGTTAGAGGTGTACTTTTTGAGGACTTTATTTTTCGAGATGGTAACATCCATATAATCAATACTGTCAAAACTAATATGGTGTGTGAATGATAAAAAGGCAGCTGAAATATCAAGCACATTTAAATTGTGACCACTACTCAGGAGATCCCCTGCAAATGATAAAAATGTCATCCAGGTATCTGAAGTAAGCTGCCACCACATGAAACCATTCAGAAGTGAAGTTAAAATTCTCTTCCTTGAAGTTTAACACTATGTTGGCATAAATGAGTGCACATGTTGTCTCCATAACAACTCCTGAAACCTGGTGGAAATATTCACCTTTGAAGTAAACAAAGTTATTCTGCAGTAGTAATCCCAAAAGGGTCTCAATTTGTTTGATCTGGAGGGCAACAAATGATTCTTTATGTTTAAGTAAGGTAGCCAAAAATAATCCATGCCAACAGTGTGAGGAATAACAGTGAATAGACTGGTAACATCCACTGTAATAAGCCTATAGTTGTTATTGTAGGGAACATGATTCAACTTTTACAGTAGTTTCCAGAGGTTTCTAAGAATGTCTAGTGTAGAGTTTAGCAATTTTTTGCAAATAACATCTTTGAAAATGACAAGAGGCTCAGTGTTAGATCTTGTGGCTGCTACAATGAGTCTGAAATTTGGATTTAATGGGTTCTCGTGGATTTGATAAATCCTGAAGATAGATAGTATAAGGGTATTGTCCACTTTAACAAACTTATAAGTTAGTAAATCAAATATACCTTGAAGTAATAGATCCTGTAGTGTTAGATCAATTTTACTATATGAAATAATTATTTAATTCTTAGAGACCTTCTTTATGTGTTCTTATCTGCCAATAATTCAGACATTTTATCTGAATACTCAAAACAGTCCATAATAGTTATGCCACCCCCCCTTATCTGGCTTCTTAATCTGGAGAGTTATATCACTTCTGATAGACTGTAAGGCTCGTCTCTCAGGGGAGGGGTCAAGTTAAAGGACTTCAAAACACAGCTATTCCAATCCCCTCTGTACCCCTGCCCACAGACCCTTTCGAAGGCTGCTGCCATAGGGTTGACTGGAGGTAGGAAAGCACTTTTCCTTTTCAGATTTAAATATGTTGCTTCACCAGAAGGTAGGATGTTACCAAAAAAATAAACTTAAATTGAGCAACCTCGTATACAGCTTTAACTGGACCAGTACCTGGACAAGATCCAGGCTAAAAGATTGAACAAAAATGCAACCTTTTTTAAATAGGGAAATCAGAGGTTCAGAAAAGGATCTGTCAATAAGATTAACATCTGAAAAATGATCCATTGTGTCCGTAGAGGTGGGGGTGGGGGGCAATACTGAAGATGTCATCAAAATTGTATCGCTCATCTTCTTGTTTTTCCCTTTCCTCTTTACAGATGATTTTTGTTGTAATTGTTCTTGCTGTTCATGGGGATGGAATGCACCAGATGTTCTCATGGGTACGAGTTGAAAGTGATATATGTGGTGCATCAGGTAATCTGTTTACTCTGATGAAGTTCTACAGCAATTGGAATGAAAGCACTCAGGTACTGTTTCAATAAATTAGTTTTTAGGCATTCTTGTTTGCCCCGTGGACATTTTCTTTGTTTTTAGTATTTTTGGTGTATGCGTTTTGTTGGTTCCTTATAATAAAATATGGAATTGTGCTCTGATTTTGAACAGACTGTAAAAATTGTTATGGGAAACAGATGAGGAACCTATATCTTTAATGTATGATTTTCAGGTTCCCTATTAGAAGACCGAAGACGCATTCTTTCAAATGCATCTTGGTTGAACCCAAAAGCCTGAAACGGCAAAATAATAAAGCAGCTTTTAAGCGAATTCTTTCCCTGGAAAGAATTCACTTGGCCATTTCTTTATTTTGCCATTTTTGGCACTGTAGTGTGGTCTCGGAGTTGGTATATTTAAGTAGGGGGGATGTGGGGGGCACAGCCCCCCACTTAATGTAATGTTTAAAGTGTTTTATTTTTTTTATTTTTATTTTTTTGTTGGAACAGCAATTTTTTTTCCCTAGGGGAAAAAAAATCACTGTTCTGACAGGTCGAAATTGTAAGCTTTCGCTTACATAGGGTCGATTAATCACCGTTCGCTTTTTTAAGCATTTGGTGATCTAATATAGACCCGATTTTCATTATTTGTTATTATTTAAAAATAATACTAATAATTTCTTCTTTTAACTGTACCAAACTGCTTGCTACAAGTGTAGCAAATAGCTGCTACAGCTTATACCCTACCAGTATAGAGTACTGCAATTCTTAGATTTTAGTTTAAAAAAAAAAGTTTTGTTTTAAAGGAAGAAATAGCAAGCAGTTTGCTACAGTATATACCCTGCATGGAGCAAGGGTTTTCACCTGTCCCTCTTTGGCAGGACAGATCCTATTTGGGCAATTGTGTCCTGTAAAAAAAAAAAAAAACTAAAAAACGGCAAATGTCCTAAGATTTTAGGATAAAAAATATTTCCTAAGTTTTCTTTTATAATTGCATAAAACAATTATTTTGTATTTGAAACACATTAACATTATATGATACAGCAAAAGCAGCTCAAATGCTGTAAAAATAATCTTTTATTTTTGCAAAATAGGGAAGTTCTGTCTTTTGCATTAGCTTTGGGTATGGTTTGTCCTACAAAATTCTCACATTACTACAAAAATAGTGGCAACCCTAGACACAGAAGTACAGCACTCAGGTTTTAGTTAAAAAATATTTTTTTACTTTTAAACTGTAGCAATTTGCTTGCTCCCATGTAGCAAGTAGTTGCTACAGTTTAGACCACACATGGAGTGCTACAGTGTTCAGGTTTGACTGCAAATGCAATACCAGCTATTAAATGCCAGTATTGCACTAAAGAGTGATTGGAATAATGGATGGCTGATAGCACCCCTAACACTTTGCACCTGGGGCAATTATTCCTCTCACCCCGCCCTAGCTATGCTAATGGGTCAGAGAATGGTTGCTACTCCAGGCCCACTGCTTCCATGGCTGATAGCCCTTTGATCAAGATGTTGCCAATCAGGCCTACCAGGAACTTAAGATCTGGTAGTAGTGGGCATTAATGCTGTTAGTGACCAAAACTGCATTGGTCCATCACAAGGCCAATGACAACTCTTGTCCTGCAGAAAAAAAATAACTGTCCCCTTGGAAGGTAGGTTGATAGGTAGTGGACTGCCAGTTGAGCCACCTGT
This sequence comes from Protopterus annectens, assembly GCF_019279795.1. Classification (NCBI taxonomy): domain Eukaryota; kingdom Metazoa; phylum Chordata; order Ceratodontiformes; family Protopteridae; genus Protopterus; species Protopterus annectens. The sequence continues at coordinate 584,224,467 of NC_056726.1, read as the reverse complement.
AACAGAGATGGAGGATGGAGATGGAGGAGTGTCTAACCTCAGTCAGAGACAGCGACATCTCTATATGGTCCTACAGTGTGGTGATAGATATTAATGTATGGCTCCATGTACCCAGAGTATCAGCCAGAGATGCCCCAAGTATGTAGAGTTCTTCATCTGTAGCAGCATCTGTAAGTCCTCTTGAACCATTATTATTTGGCTAAGTTTTATTAAAGCAGTCTGATTTGGATTATACAGGAACATCAGGGATTCCACTTGCACCACCATCTGCACAAGGTATGATACTTAAATGTTGGTTTTCAAATGCTACTGTTCCTACACCTGACTTTCATGTAAACCTATGTGTTGGATTATACTTACACAGTGTATTGTGCTTTGTTGTGTTCACAGATAGTTCTCTATCTGGCACTACCACTGGGGAATTGCCATTCCCTGATGTTGGAGGATCTGCAACCTCTGATGATAATGGTGGAGATGGTGGGGATGACCTGGCACAGTCAGGGAGTACAGTGTGTGTGTGTGTGTGTGTGTGTGTGTGTGTGTGTGTGTGTGTGTGTGTGTGTGTGTGTGTGTGTGTGTGTGTGTGTGTGTGTGTGCGTGTGTGTGTGTGTGTGTGTGTGTGTGTGTGTGTGTGTGTGTGTGTGTGTGTGTGTGTGTGTGTGTGTGTGTGTGTGTGTGTGTCCACACATGCCTCTGTATTGGGCACAGTGAATATGACCACTACATCCCCTATACAGACCATATGTCTCTATGGCTGAGGACATACAGGAGTTACTCATGACACAGAGCATAGAGGTTACTGGGGATACTAGCAGTCAGAGAAGTGTGGTACCCTCTACCAGACATGTATCATGACCTGCTCCTAGCCCCCATGGGTAGGTGGGGCAGCTACTGGTGCTCCCTGGAGATGTGGTTATCACAACCCAGTGGATGCACAGAGTCATAGTGGAGGCACAGGTTAGTACCACCACAACCATGGTAGAATTAGAAAGTTTGATGCAAGATCTGTGGAATGAACTAGGTGAGTACATGTCCCATATGTATGATTGTTTTGATAGACTAAGTCACATACTTGAATGTGCTACATATACTTACACTCAACTGCCATGCATGAGACACCATCCTCAAAGCTATTTTCTTGCCACCTACAAGGATGGTGGTATTTCCATAGTCTCATCTGTTTTGGAGGTGTCTAAGGCCAGGAAAGGCTGTCCCCTGGGACATGGCAGTCGCAGGAGTGATAGGTCTGGTAACAGACATTTTTCTCATTCATGCAACACTCCAACATCTGACTAGTGCAACTCTTAATAAAACCAACTCTCATGAGCAGGTGCATGAACAGAATGCCCATCTCACTAACATGCATAAGCTGGACCTGTCTTATAGATTGATACACAGTGCCACAGCTGTTGTTGAAGCTGTGTCCCAGCAGACATCCTCATACACCACATAGCCTCCAGTATATCACATACACATATACTCTTTCGGTGACACTGAATATTCACAAAGCCTTTTACATTAATACCTTACCTCACACACACACACTCAAAGCTCATATACATAGTATTGTCTTGCTTTCAGTTATCCTCAGTACAAATTTCCCTGTGAAAGATATCCACATATGTGCTACCTTCATCACCTGTTGAAATAATGATACCTGTGCCCTGTGCTATGTACATTGTTATGTGGGCTGCCTATAACTGATGCATAGTTCCCAGCCTATCCATGGGTAAGTGCAGCCCGGCATTGGTTATGTATGCGTCACTTATGGTGTAGTTTATCGTTTTACTATGAGCCAAAGCTAAATGCAAGCTGCTGCTTCTATGCCAGTACCACATCAACATAAGCCGACCTCCATCTAGCATGATCCTGCTGCAGGCTTCTTTATTTACTTTTCTGGCTCAGCCTCCACTGGTAACTAAGAACTGCTCCTCCTGAAACTACCCCTCCCTGCTCTAACTGCCTCCTAGGTATGATGCTATGCAATTCTGTAAACACTGAAAACATTTTTGCACACATACCAGGTTCATACTACAGGTCAATACTGTAGCTAGGGCCAGGCGAGAGGGGCAACTGCCACATGTGCATACTGTTAGGGGTCACAATCAGCCATCCATCATCTCAATCAGTCTTTAGTGCAGTATTGGCTTTTTAAAAGATAGTATTGCATTTGTGATCAAACCTGAGTGCTGCAGTGGTCAATGTGTGGTCTAAATTTTAGCAACTGCTTGCTACATTCTTGCAAGCAGTTTGCTACAGTTTAAAAGTAAAAGATTTTTTTTTAATTAAAACTGAATGCTGTAGTGCTTCATGTAGACAGGATATAAATGGTAGAAACTATTTGCTGCATTTGTAGTAAGCAGTTTGCTATGGCTTAATGGTAGAGAAAATATGTTTTTTGTAGTGATCCATGCAGGCTGGATATAAACTGTAGCAACTGTTTGCTACATTTGTAACAAGCAGTTTGCTAAAGTTTAAAAGAAAAAAAGTTTTTTTTTTTAAACTAAAACCCAAGTGCTGTAGCACTGTGTGTGAGGAAGGAGGATCGGGGTAGAGCTCAGAAATGAGAAATGAATGGCAGAGGAGGTTGATTGGGCTTGTCATGCATCTGGCCACCTGGTTGATATGCCAATATAAAGAATGGATTTTGTTTCCTCTTCACTTGAAGTGGGGGGAGTGAGCACTAGTTCATAGGACCATCAAAGGAGTTGAGCCACTGGATTTATCCAAACAGTGAAGGTGTGCCTTCAGCAGCCAAAACACACCCTCAATAATGTCCCTTGCTTGTGATTGGGAATAGTTGTACCCTTAGTCTGCTTTATTCTGTGGATCTCTGACGGGTGTCATTATGTAGGGTTCCAGGGGAATATCTGGCATTATTAATAACATTTCCCTGGGGCATACCTCTTGACTTCTTAGCACAACAGTTCTAGACAAAGCCATAACTAATGGGGAGTCAAAGGCCCAAAAATAGGAACAATTTTTAAATATTGTTCTTAAAAACTTAGAAGGTTGATAGGCTAACAGTTTTTTTTGTTTGCTTTAGCATGCATTTTCTGAAGAGAATGAAATCTGAAATTTGAACTTCTGTCATTGTTTAGTGACTTTAATCCTAATTTATTTGCCAGAAAAAAAAAATATTCAGAACAGACTAAAAATATGAGGCAAATATCTGGACAGTTGAGATGTATGCCCTGGGAGAAGTCATCTGTTGCAGAACGTTGGAACAAGTCACAGCTGTATCATATGTGGGAAATGCAATAACTGACCGGCAGACACACTGTACAGACCACCTGGCAGTTGACGAAATGATTCCTTTTGTAGTTCACATTTCTCCTTCCCAATTCACCAGGTGGGGCTTTTATTTTAATGTGTGTGCAGTCTGTGGCCCCCTGTACCTCAGGGAAAAGGGCTATGAGATTGAAGCTCTACATGGTGTTAGTTTTCTCCTCTGTATTACATGTGAACCATAAATGCTCCCCATGTCTTGAAACATAGTGTAGAGAAATTGATGGAGTTATCCCAAGTTAGGTGCCTGAAATAGCCTCACTGTGCCCCCAGTAGGGCAATGAAAGGTCCTTGAAGCAAACTTACATAAAGCTACACACACCTTAGTATCCATCAAGATAAGTACTTCATGACTCCCTTGGGGTCTGCAAATGAGGCTACAATATCTTGCATGGTCTTCTTATCCACATGGTACCAGTCTACAATGTCAGTGTCATAGGGTTCTTCAAATGTTAAGCATGGTTGGATGACATGATGTACTTTAGGGCGGAGATGCATACCAGAGTAGCTCATAGCAACTATAAGAGTTTGTTGCAGATGACCATTTATTAATACAATGGCAACCAATAACATTTTTCGCATTTACTTAGCTTGAACAGGGAGATTTGGTAGTGCTCATTTATATGACCTGCACAGCTCTTTGGAAGGCATTTATGATTTGTTCCGTCATATTGTTTTTCCTCATTGATATCAGCCAAGCCAGTCATTTTAATAATGTTGCTCATTACCTTATCGTTATAAAATATATACAAGAGTATACAGGCAAAGAGGTTGGCAAAGAAGAAGTGGGATTGCCAGAGAGATGAAGAAAGTAGACAGGAGTATAAGGAGATGAGGTGCATGGCAAAGAGAGAGGTGGCGAAGGCTAAGGATAAGGCATATGAAGAGTTGTATGAAAGAATGGACACTAAGGAGGGAGAAAAGTACCTATACCGATTGGCTAGACAGAGGGACCGAGCTAGGAAATATGTGCAGCAGGTAAAGGTGATAAAGGATAATGAGGGACACATACTCACAAGTGAGGAGAGTGTGTTGAGGAGATGGAAAGAGTACTTTGAGGGGCTGATGAATGAAGAGAATGAGAGGGAGAGAAGGTTGGATGATGTAGGGATAGTGAATCATGAAGTACAATGGATTAGCAAGGAGGAAGTAAGGATAGCTATGAAGAGAATGAAGAATGGAAAGGCTGTTGGCCCAGATGACATACCTGTGGAAGCACGGAGGTGTTTAGGTGAAATGGCAGTGGAGTTTTTAACCAGATTATTTAATGAAATCTTAGAAAGTGAGAGGATGCCTGAGGAATGGAGAAAAAGTGTTTTGGTACCGATTTTTAAGAATAAGGGTGATGTGCAAAGCTGTAGTAACTACAGAGGGATTAAATTGATCAGTCACAGCATGAAGTTATGGGAAAGAG
>NC_056726.1:584197265-584214765 GCF_019279795.1 Protopterus annectens | reverse complement strand
GTATTTTCCATAGCATGGACAGTCTCTGGGTTATGAACCTGTCCCTCCAGCACGTTCTGTTGATTGTGGTAATGAGGTTGAGGTATCTGGAGTGTGTGGTGCAGAGGTATTGGGATTTCTTTAGATGTAGCATTTCTAACAGAGCTTGGTCAGACATGGCTTTATAGGTCAAGCAGAGATTGCCTCTAAGTAGGCGATATGAGACAGAGAATAGTTGGAGTTTTTTGAGTCTGTCCATATAGGACAAGTGTTTAAGGCCTAGGATCATCTTTGTGAGGTACTTTTGCAGCCTCTCCAGTTATTGCAGGTGTATAGCGAGGTACATGCCAAATGGGACATTGTACTCGATGATTGGCCTAATGAGGGAAGAGTTGAGGGAGACAATGACCTCTTTCTTCATGGATGCAAAACCCTTAGTAATGAGATGTGCCACATAGAATGACTTTCTGACCACAGTGGCAGTGTGGTGGTCAAAGGAGAGGTTGCTGTCAACCTGTGTTCCCAGATCTCTTGTAACGCCTTCTGTGTTCAGTTGACTACCATCGATGTGGTAGTTCATGGGAACTGGGTTTTTCCCAAAGGGGATGATGACACTTTTTTGGCATTGAGTTTAAGGCCATGGTTCTGACACCAGTCGTTGGTCTCAGTGAGGCCTTTCTGTAGGATGTCAACATCACTTGGGGAGTTAGTAATGGCTCACAACTTACAATCGTATGCAAACTTTGTCAGCCAGAGTCCCTTCATGTTGGACTGGACTTCTAAGAAGTAGATACCAAACAGGAGAGGACCTAGGACCGATCCCTGTGGGACTCCACTTGTGACTGGTCAGCAGTCTGACTTGGAGGCAGCTACGTTTTCACTGTGGGTTCTATCTGTGAGCCAATTTGCAACCCACCTAGTGATATAGGGGTTGATGCCTAGCTTAGTGAGTTTTTCTAGGATTCCTGGGTGGGGAATGGTATCAAAGGCCTTGGCCAAATCAAGGTAGGCTGTATGAACCACCTTGCCTTCATCCACAGCTCTGGTGACTGACTCAAAGAAGTCGACCAAGTTGAGCAGGCATGACCTACCCTTCACAAAACCAAATTGTGTGGGATCCAGAGTTTGGAGATTCCCTACATCCTTGTTTATTATGTCCATGATGAAGCGTTCCATAGCTTTGCATTTAAGACTTGTCAGGCTAATGGGGCAATACTTTCCAGGGTCTGTAGTTGCTCTTCCTTTGTGGAGAGGGATGACTATAGCAGTGTGCCATTCGGTAGGGACAAAGCCTGAGGTGACGCCGTGATTGAGCAGGGCACACAAGTGAGGTGCCAATTCACTCTGTAGTTCATGTAGAACACAGCCAGATATATTGTCAGGTCCCATAGAATCTGTATTCTTGGCCTTGGACAGTGCTGTTTTAACTTGTGCAGTGGTAATACTGGGTGCCTGGAAATCTACTGATATTGTGACTGGTCCTTTAGGGGGTAAAGTTGGCACTGAATCTGTTGGCCAGTATATTGGCAATATCTGTTGGCTCAATATAGGAGGTACCATTGTGCAGTAGCTCAGAGCAAATCTGGGTATTGCTGTGGAGGTTCTTTACATAACTATAGGCCTTCTGGTTGTCTTTACTATCTGCTGCAATTATGTTTCATAGCTAGCTTTAGAAGATTTGATGAGGGATCCCAACTTTTTGTTGAGGCTGATAAGGGAGTTTTTCCAGTCTTGAGACTTCACTTTATTCCGCATCAGTTTCCACCTTCTGTTGTAGAGATTGTTTATAGCAGGGGACCACCAGATTGGCTTCCTTTTTTTTTTTTGGAGGAGAGCATCTTGGTTCTATTGGGTATGGTGAGATCCATGCATTTGTGTACATGTTCGTACAGTGCATTGGTGTATGATTCAGCAGTCATGCACCTATTCTCCATTTGCATGAGTGCCATAAAGTTAGCCACCTCTGTTCTTAGGAGCCCAAAGTTTGCTTTGGAGAAGTTTTTAATGGTGGTTACCTTTGTGGGGGGTGGGGGGTGGGAGGAATGTGGATTTCCAAGGTGATTAGTTTGTGGTCAGATCTAACCAGGGAGGAGTTGACTACTGGTGTAGAGCAACAGTCGCCCATGTTAGTAATGACCAAGTCAAGGCTGTTACTACCTCTAGTGGGGGTAAAAACGAGCTGGTCCAGGGCATTGGAATTAATGAAGTCTAGGAAACATTGGCCAAGTGTATTGGTACATGAGTAGTTTTCCCAGTTAATGGAGGGGTAGTTGAAGTCACCCAGTATGAGTGTGTTAGGTTGAACCTTAATATTCTTCAGGGTGCTTAGGAACTTGGAGTGAGTGTCTTGGGACATGGTTGGAGACCTATAATAGGCTACGACCTGAATTGCTGTATTATCCAATGTTACCTGTACCTAATGTATCTCTGATGCATTATGTTGGGCTTCCAGTCTGGAGGTGTGTTCATCCTTTATGAATATGGAAACACCACCACCTTTGGAGCTTCAGTTCAAGTTCTGGGGCCGAAAGGTGTGGAATGAGTTATAGCCTGGTAGTGCATGGGTACTTTCTGCTGCCTTGAATCAGGTCTCTGTTACAGCACAAATGTCGATGCTCTCCATTTTAAGGAGTGCTTCAAGTAACTGCATTGTGAGATTTAGACTTCTAGCACTGAGCAGATGACCCTCAGATTGCATTTGTTTGTAGCTGTTATGGTGGTAATTTGGTCTTTAGAACACTGCCTAAAAAGGCACTTTAGGGGTGGCAAGAGCCTTGGCCAGTATCCAGAAGTCCAGGGGTGACAGATGCAGGCCGTCTCTGGCAAAGCATTGAAGCCTGTCAATCATGTCATCCCAGGCAGACAGATACAGGATCCCGTTAGAATGACACCAGAAACTTAGCCAATTGTTGAAATCAATAATTTTCTGCTTGTACTGTGGTATCATTCTGGGTGATGGTAGGATGCTGCTCAGGGCTAGTGTCGTACCAACCTGGGCTACATAATCTGAGAGCTCCTCCATGTCTCTTTTCATGTAGTCCAGGGAGGTACGTCTCCGGTCATTCACACCCACATGTACAATGACAGAGTCATATTTGCACCTGTTGTTGCGCGACCTGAGTGCGTGCATTATGTGGTGGATCCTGGCACCTGACAGGCAGCTAACTGCTACTTTCTCTTAATTCAACCTAGTGAGTGGGACATCAGTGTGCCTCACTATCAAGTCACCTATGACTAGCGTGCTGGGCGTGCTGTTCTGCCTTAAGGGCAACCTGCTCAATAAAATAAACCAATAAGCTGACATTATTTTGACAGATGCTCTTTTGTATAGTTTTAATAAGGTGGTATATAGGCATGAATACATTATTTGGAATCACTTTTTTGTTTATTTGCCAAGAGAACTAGCTAAAATAACATTGTTGATGTAAACTTGTATTTGTTTTAAGAACGGCAATATAGCTCTGTGTCCTGTAGCAACATGTTAAAGTTCTGTAACTTTATGTTTTGTGAGACAGTAGCTTATTTATTTACTTTATTTTTCATAAAAAAAGAAGATAAGAATTATGCTCATAGTTTAAGATAATCTTTGTAACAATATACCCTGACTCCTTTGGGTAAGCATTTATCTTACTGACTGAGTAATTTTAAGGAGCTGGAACGGAAGACTGTAATAACATAAACCAATTGCAAGGCAGCTATTTTCACCTAAAATTTGTACATTACAATGTCTTGGCCATTAAAAGAAACCCTTGGAAATGCTAACTAATGAACATTTCTGTCATTGGTTGTGGTTATCAAGCATGACCTTCTGTTTTGTAAAAATGATAAATATAAGTTGCACTTTTATTCCATTCTATGCAGTTACTCTGAAGTGGGCAAGCATAAAGAAGAACAGACATGCCATGGCTTTTCTTTGCCTTTGATGTCTGCTTTGTTACCTTTAATCAAGTGCTATAATTATTGTGTTAAAACTCATGTATTTATGGCATCTTAACTGTAACTATTGTAATTATGCATAATCACATGCCTTTATGTAATCTCTGTTTTTATCCTGCAGTACTATATGCCATACATTTTGTGCATCATGTCTGTAAATGTTGTTTATTTTTCAATAGTCGTGCCCTTTTGTCACAAATTCAAGTTCCAATTCAGATTCATAAATATGTATGGGATCTGAGCACAATGCATAAAATTAAAAAATGCAAACTTAGACATATTTCATTTTAATAAAATTATAGAATATAGTACAAAATGTTGTTTGAAATCATAAGTTAGATGTAAAAGATGATTTCTAAGTGACCTGTTAAAGGTGAACAAGTGTAGGAGACACCAGTAGCACTTGGGAGGATCTAGAGGTACAATAGTTGTAAAGAAAGCATGAAGACTTGAAGAATCCAGGTATATCCAAGGAAAATCTAGTGTCTCCAAAGTGGGTATATTGTAGGAATCACAGATATCCCCAAAGTGGAACAGTCCATGACTCTGTCTGGTCAATATGGAACCAAAAGTTCTTTCAGGTAAGCTGGACACAGATTTCATAGGGTTAAGCACACTAACATCAGGAATTTGAAGGGAACCTGTGACCAGATCAGCAGCTGATGCAGACCATCAGAATCAGTGTAATAAGTTGATAATAGAAAGTACTAGTCAGTACCCAGGCCATTGAATTCTCCCTAAGAACTGTACAGACTAATTCTGAGTTAGGGAGCCCTAGTGATGTTAAGTGCAACTATGAAGAGACCACTGCATACACTACACAACACCTTCAACAGAAGAAGGTGCTCGATTCAGGCTATATTTCTAAACCAATAACAAGAAGGACTGACCATAACTGACATCTGGTGTCTTAGTGCCAGATTTACACTGAGGATAACCTGAAGATTATGCACCTTATTAACAAAGTCATGCCTGTCACATCATCATCATGATCATCATCATCATCGCATATAATGCAAATGTTTGAATCAAGACCATTCAAGTTCCTCAAAGGTCACAGGCTCATATGTTTGAATATCAATTTTCAAACCTCATACTGATCGATAGATAGATAGATAGATAGATAGATAGATAGATAGACAGACAGATAGATAGATAGATAGATAGATAGATAGATAGATAGATAGATAGATAGATAGATAGATTGATAGATAGATAGATAGATAGATAGATAGATAGATAGATAGATAGATAGATAGATAGATAGATAGATAGATAGATAGATAGATGGATGTGTAAAATATCAACATGCAAAATCACATTGCATAACAAGCAGAAATATTTTCTACTAGACTGCTGAGCAAAAATTTGGGGTCTGATTACTTAAATATCTCTAATGTGCCTTGTACATTGTTATGCTACTTATTTTGTAGCTTTCAGAAGCATTTATTCTTCTAACATAACTATCACTTTCATCTATATATAATTGTAGGGTAAGCGAAGAGACTAGAATAATACAAGTTATATACATTTACTTTTTACTGTGTAATATGGTTGTAAATAGTTGCAGATGGTTTATCTTGATGTGTTTTTTTTTCTTTTATCTGTTTTCCCTTCCTGGTTTTCATTCATTTATTTACAATGTATTTTTTAATTAAATAAATGATGTTCAAGAGGAATAAAAACATGCCTTTTGTAAGCTGTCCAGTCTATGAACCACTGGCTTCTTCTAATTCTAAGGGGAAGTGTATTCCATAATTCCGGGAGGTATTTTATAGTGTATATGTCACTTTTTTTATTAGGGAAACTTATTTTAATGTTTCATTCTCCAAGCTGATAAAAGTTCCCCAGTACTTTCTTTAGAATTTGACATTCAAATAGAACCAGATAAGATGTTGCCCTATAGATCGGCCAGAGGTAATCCCTAATTGAAATATGTCAGACTACATATTAGCAATTCCTGAGACTTTTCTGAATATTTTAAGTGTTTCATTTGTATCATTTTATAGTAAGGAATCTTTATATTTTCATTATATTTTCAAATTAATTCAGGTGGCTTGTTCAAATGCTAAAAATGTAAAATTGCATTATATAATTGGTTAGATGAGTGAGTTATAAAGTAGTACAAATAGTCTTCTGGAGTTACTTAATTCGCCTGCTGAGATGGGCTAAAGGATATAATTTGCTTAGTTTGATGAACTATAGATTGTAGTTGTTCCTAGAGCATTAATAATGGTGATGTCATTATGATTTCACTATTTAAATTGCACTTACAACTGATGTTCTTTTTGTCAGTCTCATGACGCAATATTAAATGACACTAAACACGATTTCTTTACTACTTTGTCAGGTGTTTATTTCCTTGTAGGAATCTTGGAGAACTTTTGCAACTTTTATTGAAGCAATTATGTTACCCATTTTACAGTTATCGGTATTGTTGGTCATCCATAGCCTATCTCTGACTTCCGTATCTAAGAAGAATAGTCCAAAAATGTCTAGAGGCCTGAAAGATTCACTCTAAACCCTATCTGGGATAGAAAAAATATCTCCCACCATAGCCTTATGTGTCTTATTGCTTAACCAGCATTTTATTGGCTGAATTATGTATGGATTAACATCTTATGCTTTCAATTTGCCAATAATTTAGGTTTGTTGAATAGTGTCAAAAGACTTAGTAATGTCAACATAAGCAGTATACGCTATTCAGCCCTTCATTAAGTGCTGCTGCTGTATTTTCAAAGGAGGTTACAAGATTCAAAAGACAAGCTTTCTCTTTAATATACCCATGCTATTCCATATCAGACTGTTGACATTCAGGTAACTGGCACACATCCACAACTGAATAGACTCCTGCAATGGTGTTAATGACTAATGTTTTCTCCTGAGGGAAGGAGCATTGTAACTGGTTGTCACAGGTATAACGAGGATAACAAAAACTCCTCTTTTAGGTAAGGTTTCCCTGCAGACACATGCAAAATAACAATGTTCCTAGTATGGAACCCTTTGGGACTCCAAAAGCTGAGGGAAAGAAGAATTAAAATGAAATGCAACCATCTGGGACTGCCTCATGAGGTATGAGACAGATAGGTTTAGGCTAGTACCAAAACTTCTACAGTGTGTTTAAAGATGTTGCGGTAGGATACCATGGTCAGCCATGAAAGATATTGTAGAGGAGTCAAGAAAGACCACAATGGAATAAAAACACCAACCTATCATAATCAAAACTTAATTTACTAACCTTGTAAGTGCAGTGTATACAGTTCAAATAATGAGGAAACTTCTCTGTGTGAAAGATCTAAGATTCCCTAGGGTTCAGGCACCTAATAAAAGCCATACTGCAAATATCCCACCTAATAACAGGTGGTAGAAATACTTTCTTTAAAAACTTTCCAAAGTATAAATCCACAAATTACATACAAACCTGAAGAGTTATAATAGATGAAAGCAATCTATGTAAAAATGTTTATGAATTTTGTTAGAAAAGATTTCTAAGGAGTTTTCAAGACTTATGTTAACTTTTTCTTTTTTGATACTAAAATGAAATGCTTTCAGGAAGTTTTAGCAATTATTAATATGTAATTTTTAGTTTAACTTTTAGTTTAGTTTAGTTTACTTTACTTTAACATATCCTGGAATCACAGAGCTTGAAGTAGGGCAGCACTGTGTTGAATATCACACTGGTGTATGGGGGCAGGGGTATTTAGAAAGTAAACATGCTCTCTTTTACAAGACAGCTACCCTAGTAAACCACTCCCATGCTTTTAAACAGGTATATAAATGGAATGGTGAATTTCTACACTTCATTCTGTTTTTTCAACTACTATTTGGATTGTTTGTGTGTTTTTAATAAAGAAGATTCAACTTGAACCAGCTTGTGCTTCCCTACTTTCATTTGTAGATTTATGCTTTGGAAAGTTTTTAAAGAAAGTATTTCTACCACCTGTTATTAGGTGGGATATAGGGAATCTTAGATCTTCACACAGAGAAGTTTCCTCATTATTTATTTTTGTACTCAGTATATTGACGTACTAGGTTTGTGAGACTTTGACCAACACCATGGAGACTGTTTTTTTCAGTGTATACAGTTCCACACATGGATGAAAGGAAGTCATCCACAGTGAAATAGCACCAGCAAGTGCATTTGTGGCTACACACAACTTGTACATCTCTTAGTAAATACTAAGTACTGCATGATGATTTATTTAAACACAGACGGCAGGCTTGTCAATGAAAAAAGTGAAACCAAGGCAACACTCATGAAAATAAAAATTAAATTAAATAAAAACATGTCAGCACAGAAGTCTTGAGGCTTAACACTTTAATAAAAAATAATAATGAAATCAATGCCAGTAAATGTTTTTCTCTCTGTGCTGAGACTTCATCAGAGTGGGACAACCACAATAAATAAAGTTTAAAGGCATCTCTAATATCTTTGCCAACACCCTGAAAAATATAAAATAAAAACTTTTTATAATTTTTACAACTGGCGGTGTACTTGTAAAGAGTGTTTATTTTATTCTTCACTGAAATAGAATAGCTGTGTTCACATATGCATCTTTGCAAACTTTCTTGTTCTACATCTATGAAAGACATTATACAACTAACAGCTAGCTAAAGAAGCTGAACATTTGGTTAACAGTTAAAATATCCGGACACCTAATAAGATTTGTCTGTATTAATATGAAAGAAAGAAAGTGACTATGAAACAAATCTGCACTGTTTGCACATATTGCATGCATAAGTTCCTTTAATAGATCTAACCAAAGCACTCATGTTAGCACATGTACTTTCTAAAATATCTGTAAGGTAACATTTTTGTTAATGAATGTTCAATCTCTCAAAAATTCTGATTTTCACTTTGCTAATACTCAGATCTGGCTGTTGCAGACATAATGGTTGTAAAGGAAAACAGATATGTAGAAGTAATACTACTAACCTTACTAACCTTAAGGCTTCACAAAAATCAAAACTTGAACAATGTTATAACAAAGTTGCTAAATTTGCAGCACATACCCCTTTCAGAACTCACCACTGTATGGGACTAAAAAGCCTAAATTGGTTAGAATTGCCTCATCAACTTAACATATACACAGCTTCTTACCACCTATAAACCTATCCACAATCCATCTGTTTGTCCAGCTCTAAATTACATTTTACACAACTTTGTTCCCAGTCAGTCATTATGATCCAATGACCAAAAACTCCTGTCTGTCCACAAACCTATCAAATCTACTCGGAATTGTCTGTACTCGTACCATGTTGCTAAGGCCTGTAACTCCTTGTCTTTATCCATCATGTCAATACCCTCCCTCCCATCCTTCTGAAAGACTTCCTAGCCAAAAGCAGGATCTGTTCTCGTTCAATGCTGGGATAAACTATATCCCTAAATGTGGACAAATGCCTATTCATACCGTACATCTCCTTACTTTCCCTTCTTCACTCGCTTCCTGGCTTTCTCTCTAAATATATCATAAGCCTGCTTTTCTCTCACATCGTATTGCAGTTCCTCTTTGGATTATATTGACTTACCTTTAATTTCTCTATAAACTGGCTACAGTTTCTCAAACTATTAAACCATTGTCATATAATTTGTATCTATTCTTAACCAATGTTTTCATATTGTGAATAATTTTGTATAATTATTTCAATTGTATTTGTCTTAATTATTATTTTTAAAGACTGTAAAATTATTATTCTTGAAATGTTTTGTAATAGTTTGGAGCTTTTTCTCCATAGCTCCCCACTGAAAATGGGCTCTTACCCAGTCAGATTTTCCCAGTAATCAAATGTCAGTAAATAAATAAATAATATAATATAATATAATATAATATAATATAATATAATATAATATAATATAATATAATATAATATAATCCTTAAAATCATTAACTATTTTTAGATATCCTTGCTATGTTAAAAATAATTTACCTATGAAATGGCAGTACAATAAAATATGTTCAGGGAAATTGGAGTTAAACTTGTCCTTCCACTTAGCTATCACCAAATTAACAAAGATCAGGGCAACAGCCTCCACCATAGCTGTGCCAGAGATATTTTTATTGTATTTCTTTCCAAATAAAAAGTACTACCCACAACAGTAAATTTAGTTTCATTACTAAAAACATAAGACTTTTGTGAGCTGTTCCCTGATGACAAGAATACCATCATCTTGTAGTAAGTAATGCAAACTTTAACTTCAATGGTACCCAAAAAACTACTAACATTTATTGTTAGTTTTTGATCAAGTTCACAAAATCAAATGCATCTTTCATGTAGAATGCAATTATAGTTGATATGGGATAACATTTATTATAGATTCATAGGATCATAGGTTATTAGTAAACTTAGGGCCAAAGAGACCATCAAAAACCTTAGCCAACCAGTTAGTTGCCCAAAAGTAGGAAACTATTTTCACATATCTCTGGGGTGAATTTGCAGTTGCCCATCTACCGTTGAGTTGAGATTTGAAAACAGACGTGATGTTACTTTGATATGTAGGGGAGGATCTGTTCTAGAAACAGGGGATGTGCTAACTGGTATTGTTAATGTAATAATGGAGATTTAAATCTTCTGTTAAAGTATTAGTCATTATACTGTTTTTCTGGAGATTAATGACATTGAAAATGCATTTTTCAAGGCACAAAAAAGTAAAACAAACCACGTGCACTAGTCTGTATGAGACAAGGGTAAAGTGAGAAGCTTTTAGTTTTTCAGAGTAGCATATGGTCCCTAGACTTATGACATTCTTTGTGAGAAATCTTTGTGGTCTATCTAATTGATCAAGATGTTTATAGAGGTATACACCAAGTGTAATGTTGCATTCAGTAATACATCTGATGGGAGGGATGTATAGTGAAACTGTGGCTTACTTGTACCTAAACTTTAGACCTTTAAAGATTAGATGTGTTGTTCTAACAAAACCAAGACATGGTGATCAAAAGAACATTTGTTTTCTACAAATATACAACATTTCTGATGAATGCTAGTTCTGAGGGTAATATTTTTATATAATAAGAGCTAGAGCTACTCACGTTCCCAAAAATAGCTACTCTACATTTTTTTTTTTGCATTGAGAATGAGCTCATGGTCATTATACTAGCTAATAATCTGATTAAGCCCCTGTTGAATTTAGGTATTAGAAGGATAATTAAGGATAATCATGTAACTATATGTCAAAACTAGTGCTAAATGCGGAGCTTTTCTCATCAGGTCTTGACTGAAAAGGGTTTTATTCGAGTCAAATAATGGATAGCCAGCAGCTGATACAATAGGGTAAATGGGAGGGTTTAATTCATCCTTATGTAACTTTGGTATATCAAGAAATTCTGAAGATGTCATCTTCTTGTATTACCAAAACCACAGACATACATTTTTAACCTTTTAATTTTCAAATGAATAAACCTCATCTTCAAACATGTCATCACAGTGTTGTTAGCAAAAGTATCCTCACCAGTTTCTACCAAAGTTTATATACCAGCTGACAGCACTTGCCTCCATACAAAGATTTTTGAAAGAAACTATATAAACAGATATTTCAATATATATATATATATATATATATATATATATATATATATATATATATATATGGACTTTTATGTGATGAGATGCATGGGTTCTGTAAGGGCTTTACATGACACTTTATATATTAGCTAATACTATCCAATGTAACATGAATGAGGCTCTCCTCACAGCTGTGTTTTTATAGACATGACCTGAGGCTTTGAGACAGTCAATTGTGAATTACTCCTAAACTTAATAAGAAAGTTAATCATCAAGTTCATCATAACCTGGCTAAAATGATTTCTTAATGATAGGACTTTGCAGTTCTGCTCAGAATTAACTTTATGGTATGTGGGTACCTTCAACAGTGAGCAGGGTTCTTCACTGGATTGTTTTAGGGCCATGGCTATTTTACTTTTTTGTGAACAACCTTTCACAGAATCTACCCTTTTTTATTATAATAATGTATGCAGATGACTTTCTCACATTTGACAAAAAATGTCAAAGAAACACATATGACAGTATGCATTCATAGGTTCATAGGTTCATAAGTGTGTACTAGGTTAATGCCCCTGGAGCCTTTACAAGCCTAGCCCATAAGATTACTCTGGCATCGTGCCACCCAACCTTAGTTCCCAGTGCCTCTGTCAAGTAGATCCACTGGAGTGATCCCCGGGTGAATCAACAAATCTTCAACAAAAGCTACAAAATACTTTCACAGGTCTACATAACTGGACTTACAAGAATAGCGTAACCATAAATGCAGGTAAAGCAGGATTAATGTTGCTTTCACCCATAAGAAGCTATTTGAATCAACTGTATGGGTTGGGGGTTGGTTAATGGTTAAGGTGTTTATCTCAAAGACACAAGGTACAGGGCTTGATCGTCATCTTTGATGGAAATTGGCTAGGCTTCAAATGTACTCACATATGAACCTATGAATTGTTGTCCATGACAGATGGATCTCAAAAACAATTATCTCTTTCTCTGCATAATGCAGCAAAGATCCCCTGGATGTACCGTTGCTCCTGCGTTAACTTTAAAATCACAGCTGGAAACTACAATGAACAATGTGTTGGCCACTCGAAACACTGTTATAAATTGCCCCATCTTCTTTCACCTATCACTCATCACACCTTAACCAGTAATGTCCCTAAACTGGAGTATGTTCATCTAATCCAAGAGTTCCACTCCATTACAAATACTCATATAATTAAATTGACTGAGAACATTGTCATTTTGAGCTTCTCAAAATGTTTCACTGGCGTTTGATTAAAAGCAGAGCTTCTCTCATCCTTGGCTCTCTGTTCTTCAAGATAATCAAACTTCAACAATGCCATCATCCAACATCTGCACTTTCAGTCATTGAACATACTTACACCCTTAGGGAAATGTATGCACTAACCATCTTATTGCACAAGTCTCACTTTGGTCTAACTATAAGTACAATAGTTTTCACACAAATGGACCTGACACATGGAGCCACCAAACAAATGATATTAGATATTAAGTAAATAAAGCTTAACGAATACATTAAAGTAACACCCATTTCAAGCTAATAAATGCAACTCCCTCAGAAATAGTAGACAGAAAGTCTTCCATATTTAAACTTTCTAATACCTCAGGCTCTGGGCAAAATAAGAATGTTTTATTTACCTCTGAACACTGTGAAGATCTTGTAATGCAACTTTTTATAGGTTCATAGATGATTATTAGGCTAATGACCCTAAAGGGTCTTTTTACACCTATCCATGCTTCCTATATGTATCAGGCATGATACTACTCATTTTATAGGAGGGTATATCCTGGGCAAGCATTTACATGATTCCTCTTACTAACAGAATCATAGGTTGCAGACCACTGATAAATTTACAATTCCCCACCCACTGATCCAAGTTTCACTTGATTAAGTGCAGGAGGAACTCTGCTTCATTTTCCAGAGAAGGGTTGGTCTCTGAGATGCATAGCTGTTCCTCCAAAATGTCATATTTATGTTACATACAAGGTTTAGTTCCCTAAATCATGTGTTTCTGATGCTATTTGATTTGTGGATGTGCAGCAGGTCCGTAAGGACTGGAACAGAGGGTGCTTTGTAGACCAGGCATAGATTGCCTCCCAGTAGTCTATAGAAAACTGAATATAAGGCTAAGGATTTGAAGCAGGCTACAGAGGACATGTTTTCTGCACCATATATTCTTTTTCAGAAGAACCTTTGTGAGCATTCCAGTTGTTGTATGTGTCTGGCCAAATACATACAAAAGGGGGCGTTGTACTCAATGATCAGTCTGATGAGGGCAGAGTACAATGGAACAATGACATCTTTGGATCTAGATACCAAATCCTTGCTTATAAGTTGCTCCATGAAGAATTATTTCCTTACCACAGTAGACACATGATGGTTAAAAACCAAGTCACTGTCTACATGCATTCTCAATTCCCTGACCACAGGGTCAACTTTTAGGGGTATATTGTCGATGCAGTAATTTCCCAGGGTGGCCTTCTTTCCAAAAGATACTATTATTCATTATTTAGCACTGAGTTTTAGACCATGATTCTGGCACCAGTTATTAGTCTGTCTCAGTACTGCTGGGGGACATTTGTGTCTTTCTGGGATTCCATGACTGCATCTAGTTTGCAATCATTTGCAAACTTGGTCAGCCAGAGGTCATTGACATTGGCCTTGAATTATGAGAATTAGATAATAAAAAGGAGTGGGCCTAGCACTGAACCCTGTGGGACTAGTCTTTTTGTGGAGGCAAACTCCCCTTTTCTGACTTCTTATGTCCTATCTGTGAGCCAGCTGGCTATCCAATGGATGGTATAGCAGTTCATTCCTAATCATGTAAACTTATCTATAATTCCCAAGTGGGGTATTGTGTTGAATGCTTTGAATTTTGCCAGGGTGTCAGCTAATAGTAGTAAGTTTGCTTTAGAAAAATTCCTAAATGTACCAGGGTCAGCTGAGGTCATGGGTAGTATGCATTATTTTACCCTCATCCATTGCTTTGGTGATCTTCACAAAGAAGTCCACCAAGTTCAGTATGCATGATCAGTCCTTGATGAAACAAATCTGGGTCGGACCCAATACCTGCAGGTTTCCTATATCATTATTCATAACGTCCATCATTATTCTTTCCTTGGCCTTACACAAGAGACTAACCAAACTTATGGGCCCTTAGTTAATTGGGTGCATAGATGACCTTCCCTTGTGCAGAGGGATGACAGTTGCAGTCCTCCATTCACTGAGCACAAAGCCAGTCTGGAGCTTACTGTTAAACTGCAGTTCTAGCAGTTCTGACAGGTCATTGTTTCATGCTCTCAAGGAGGCATCCTGGAATATTACTGGGACCCATCAGTGCAGTGTTCTTAGCCTCACAGAGTGCATTGAGGACCTGTTCCCTAATGACAGTTTGGGGAATTATTTTTGAAGATATTTTCATATGGGGTGTTTGCAGGGAGAGGGGGTAAAAAATGATGCTAGATTTTTAGCCACTAGAATAACTGTATCTTCCAGCTCAGTGTAGGTGACTCCATTTACTATCAGTTTGGCACATTGTTGTGGATTGCCTTTGAGGTTGCAGATGTAACTGATGAGAGCTGTGTGATTGTCCTTAGCCTGGCAGACTACTTTTACCACAAACTGGCTTTGGGTCACTTGATTATTCCCCTGAGTTTCCTCTTTGTATTGATGAGGGAGTTTTTACCCCACAGGGCATAGCATGTCCTAATTCGTGTCATGGTTGTTTTCCTGTTATTGTACAGGGTAATTATGCAGGAAGTCACAATGTGGATTGCTTTTTGAGTTTGTCATGTGCTTTATCTCTGTGCAGCTATTCACATGATTGCACAGAGTGTTTCTGTGAACAATTCTGCATAGGCAGCAGTGTTCGCTTTGTTTGGGGGTGCTGTGAATTTTGCCAGGGTGTCAACTAATTGCAGGAGGTTTGCTTTAGAATAATTCCTAAATGTACCAGGGTCAGCTGGGGTCATGAGTTTTATTTTTATTAGTCTGACTTGACCAGAGCTAACATTACACGGAGGGGGGAGGGGAATTGTCCCCACCCCCTGTTTGTGAGGATCAGGTCAAGGATGTTTTGTCCACCTAGCAAGCATGTGGGCTGTCTGTTCCAGGGTGTTTGTGTTTACAAAGTCCAGAAATCTCAAGACCTGAACATCTGGGGTTGTTTAAAATTCCCAGTTTATAGAGAAGTAGTTAAAGTCACCCATTAATATGTTGTTGGGTTGAATGGGAATGTTTCCAGCATATCTTTCAACTTCTTGACACAAGAATTCTGAAAAAAAAAACAAAACTAATTGGGCGGTAAAGGTACAAAAATAAGAACAATTTTTAAAAATTGCTCTTACAGTCTTAGAAAGTTGATAGGATATCAAGTTTTGTATTAGCATGCGTTTTCAAAGAGTATGAAGTCTGCAACTCAAATGTCTTTCATTATTAAATTACTTCAACCTCAATGATTTACTAGAAAACTGCAAAGTTTCTGAGAAAGAGACCAAAAACATGCAGCAAAAATCCAGACATTTTGTGAAAATCTGAACAGAGGTATGGTCTCTGGTACATTTAAGTATGAAATATTTGTTTCCTGGGTCATAGAGACGGACCTTCCGAGGATGTAGTATGTGATTTTACTTGAGGTAATTTGTTGAGGAGAAGTTCATTGTGTGAGACACCTCTAACTTTAGTCATCTCCTGTGCAGTAGTTGGCTTAAATGTGTGGAAGGCATCATAGCCATGTGCTCTCCATAACTTAAAACCATGTCTCAGTAACTGCACATACATCTATGTCTCCAGGGTGAGGACAGCCTGCAACAAGTGGAGTTTTTCTTGTTTCGACTCCTAGCATTGAGCAGTAACACCTTAAGATTGTCTTGGGGTTGTTTGCTATGTTGGAAGCTTCATACGGTTGGCAATGACTAAAAAATAAACTATGGGGGTTAACAAGGCCTTAGACTATATTTGAAAGCCCAGAGGGGATTGATACAGACCATCCCTGGCAAATTAGCATGGTCTGTCAACAATATCCTCCAAGACTGACAAATATTGTACCAGCATTGAATGATACCAAAAACTAAGCCTATTATTAAAGTGAATTATCTTCTGTTCATATTGTGGCATCATTTTAGAAGCAGGTAGAATACTGATTAATGCTAGGCTCATACTAACCTGTGACACATAGTCTGAGAGTTCCACAATTGCAATCTGCATATAGTCCAGAGAGGTACATCTCAGATCATTTATTATTTATGATTGAGTCTTACTGACACTTGTGGTTCAATAAAGTGAGTGCGTGTGTGATGTGGTGGATCTTGGCCCCTAACAGGCAACTGACCATGGCTCTGTCCTTACTCAGCCTGGCGAGTGGGACATCTGTGTGTCTCACAATAGAGTTTCCTATGATCGAGATATTGGTTTTTGTGGTGATGTGCCTTATGGGCTTTGACGTCAAGATCCCATCAAATATGATTTGTATATATTGTGGTAGGTGTTCCTTTGGTAAAGAGTTTTGAGGTTGCTGAGGGTACATTTTGTGAGTGCCACATCTAGGAGAACTTTGCAGTTTGTGAAGATTACATTTGTGAGCTTCAGCATATGTGGGTCTATGTATCTGGTCAATACTACCTGTGGTGGGTGTAGTGTGTTTGATTCTGACAACATTTTGGTATTATAAGTGCTTGTATGTAAGAGCCTTGCTTCCAGTGACATTGTGTATCTACATCTCTCACATATCCTAACAGTTTGTTTAAGGATTAGATGGGTGTCAGTGAACATGAGACAATTGCTACATTGACAAAGGATGCCCTTATTCACTAAACTGGCTGCAGTGATAGTAGGAAAGTTCATATCCATAGTTAAAGTCTCTTTTTACATAATCTAGAAGGTTGCTGTAAGGGTATAGATTATACTTAGGAGTATCTGAGGCTAGTGATATTGCTCACCAACGTGCAAACTAGTTGTTCTTTGCATAACTGCATACTGAGGACATTTCAAAGGTACTTGCATAGGGGAAACTATCAATTCTAAATACATGCATCTAAAAAAGGTACTGCTAATAGCTGCTACATT
>NC_056726.1:584182265-584192265 GCF_019279795.1 Protopterus annectens | reverse complement strand
TAATGAGTGTCGAGTAGAGGGGAACAATAACCTCTTTTTTCCTGGATGAGATCCCTTTTATGATGAGGTGTGACATGTAGAAGGACTTCCTGACTACTGTGACGATGTGACTATCAAAGGACAGACTACTGTCCACCTGGGTACCGAGGTCTCTTATCACACATTCGGTGTTAAGTAGACTGCTGTCTATGTAGTAGTTCATGGGTACAGTGCTTTTCACAAAGGGGATGACAATGCACTTTTTGGCATTGAACTTGAGGCCATGGCTCTGACACCAGGCATCTGTCTCAGTGAGGCCCTTCTGTAGGATTTCCACATCATTTGGGGACTCAACTGTGGTTCCTAGTTTGCAGTCATCTGCGAACTTCATTAGCCAGAGGCCTTCTGTGTTAGCCTGTACTTCAGAAAAGTAGATACCAAACAAGAGAGGTCCCAGGACTGAACCCTGTGTTACTCCACTTGTCACTGGTTTGAGGTCAGATTTGGAGTGTGCAACTTTTGCAGTGTGGGTCCTGTCAGTGAGCCAGTTGGCAACCCATCTTGTGACACAGGGATTTATACCTAGTTTAGTGAGTTTAGCTATAATTCCAGAACGAGGGATGGTGTCGAAAGCCTTGGTGAGGTCAAGATAGGCTGTGTGAACCTCCTTACCCTCATTTACAGCTTTGGTGACTGCCTCAAAGAAGTTGATCAGGTTAAGGAGGCATGATCTGCCTTTCACAAACCCAAACTGGGTGGGATCCAGAGTTTGGTGGTTACCAATGTCTTTGTTTATGAATTCCATGACGATACATTCCAGGCTCGTCAGGCTAATAGGGCGATAGTTCCTGGGATCAGTGGCGGCTCCCCCTTTGTGGAGTGGGATAACTGTTGCTGTACGCCATTCAGTGGGCACAAAGCCTGATGTGAGGCTATGATTGAACATGGTGCTTAGGTGGGGAGCCAGTTCGTTCTGAAGTTTGTGTAAAATGCAGCCTGCAATGTTGTCCGGTCCCATGGATGCTGTGTTTTTGGTTTTAGGGAGTGCAACTTTTACCTGCATAGTTGTGATTACAGGGACACTGCATTCTTCCTGTATAGATATAGGACCTTTAGGGGATGGGGGGGTAAGTTAGCACTGAACCTATCTGCCAGGATGTTGGAAATATCAGTTGGTTCTGTAATTTTCGTGTCATTGTGCTGTAACTCAGAGCAGATCTGGGTGTTGCCATTGAGATTCTTGACATAGCTATAGAATGCTTTGTGGTTGTCCTTAGAATCAGTGATGATTTTGTTTTCATAGCTAGCTTTGTAGGATCTTATAAGGGATCTCAGCTTCTTACTGAGGCTGACCAGGGAGCTCCTCCACTCTTGGGATTTTACTCACTTTTGCAACAATTTCTTCCTTCTGTTGTACAGTTTGTTTATGGAAAGGGACCACCAGATTGGCTTCCTTTTTTGGAGGATAGCACCTTGGTTCTGTTTGGGATAGCACAATCCATGCACTCGTGTAAGTGCTTATAGAGTGCATTTGTGTAGGATTCAGCAGTCGTAACTGTATTGTCCATCTGGATGGGTGTCATGAAGTTCACCACTTCTGTCTTAAGAAGCATGAAGTTGGCTTTGGAGAAATCTTTTACCATGGTTTCCTTAATGGGCGGTGAGGGCGGGATGTGGATATCAAGGGTGATTAGCTTATGGTTGGATCAGACCAATGAGGAGTTCACTTCAGGTGTGGAACACAGGTCACTTATGTTGGTAATGACTAAGTCTAGGATATTGTTACCCCTGGTGGGGGTGTGGATAAGTTGATCCAGGGCACTGGAGTTTATGAATTCCAGAAAGCGTTGTGTGAAGGAGTTGGTACACGAGTAGCTTTCCCAGTTAATGGTGGGGCAGTTGAAATTGCCCATTATTAGGGTGTTTGGTTGAACCCTAATATTTTCCAGTACATCAAGACAGGAGGAGTGGGAATATTGGGGCATGGTGGGGGATCTATAGCAAGCTACAATTTGGATTGCAGTTTTGCCGAGAGTTAGTTGCACTTGGATAACCTCAGATGCATTATGCTGAGCAACTAGCCTGGAGGTGTGGATATCCTTAATGAATATGAACACACCTCTGCCTTTGGTGTTCCGGTCCAGGTTACATGGCCAAAAAGTGTGGTATGAGTTATAGCCTGGTAGTGCAGGGGTGCTCTCTGAAGCCTTGAACCAGGTCTCAGTCACTGCACAGATGTTCTCCATTTTAAGGAGTGCCTCGAGTGAGTGCATTTTGAGATTTAGACTTCTAGCATTGAGTAGCATTACCCTCAGTTTTTGGTTACCTGTTCCTGTTATGGTGGTGAATTTGTCGTTTGACCCTTGCCTAAAAAAGGTGCTATAGGGGCGGCAAGAGCCTTAGCCAGTTTCTGGAATTCCAGGGGCGACAGGCGCAGGCCATCTCTGGCAAAGCATTGTGGCCTGCCAACCATGTCATCCCAAGCAGACAGATACTGGATCCCCCTAGAATGACACCAGAAGCTCAGACAATTGTTGAAGTCAGTTGTCCTTGTACTGCGGTATCATTCTGGACGATGGCAGAATCTACGAACTTGGTTAGCCAAAGACCCTTTACATTAGCCTTTACCTGTATGAAGTAGATGAAAAATATGAGCGATCACAGCACGGAACCCTGAGGTATCCAGCTGTTGACCAGTTTCTTAGTGGTGGTGGTATCACCAATACTGACTTCACAGCAATCCTGATTTCTTCTTTCTTCAGCTTTCTATAACATACTTCACACAAAAGACTCTTCCCCAATCCAGTCCAGCCATTTTGTAGGCTTAAGTTTGTGCTTGACCCCTGTTTTGTATGTGACTCAAACAATGACTTAGGGGGCTGCAGTACATTTATGAGTCATATTTTTATTGCAGTTTTTCCACGTTCAGCAAAGTGAATCATTTTTCTATCCCATATGCCTCTACCCCTTTAAAGACACACACACACACACACACACACACACACACACACACACACACACACACACACACACACACACACACACACACACACACACACACACACACACACACACACACACACACACACACACACACACAACACACCTAATGTTTTGACTTATCTGGTAATGTTGAACTGATAACTGTCACACATCTAAGTGATCAGAAGTTACCTCAGGTGATAATATCTATGCCCATTATAAATTTTCATGCTTACTAGCATATGTATTCATATTATCTGAGACTGACTTTTCTACAGTTATTTCTTCTGATTGTATTCATCAGCAATCAATCATTAACTGCAAGTCAGCAAGAGAAGTAAAATAAAACACAGTAACTTTCTATCAGTTTTCAAATTAAACCTGATTCTATTTATCTTCAGAACTGTACTTGGAGTGATACAAAAAAGCATACAGTTAATCTAATCAGTTAGGGTTTGAAAACTCTGATGAGGACTCATCATTAGCAACTGACCCCTTTGGGACCATGAGCAGCTAAAACTTTGAGCCATACAGGAGTCATGAAGCTACAGTTATTAATAATACTGGACTAACTACTACTGCAATACATGATGGCAAATACTGTCGCTCCAGTAACACGACATGACTGCCAATAGGAAAATGCCTTGTACTTTGCTGTAGTGTCTCTCAAGCAATTCTCTGGGCCACATAATGCATGAAGACCCTGTCATAGTCTCAGGTGGGACCCCTTAAGGGCAATGGGTCCTTCTGGGCCAAATAGGGCCATTTGGCCTAAGAGCAGCCGTGATATTTTGCCAAAAACGTAACTGTTTGCGTCCCTATTACATCACTGAAAATTCAGTTCAGTGAACGGCATTTTTGGTGCACTTACATCGAACATGCCATTTAAACTGTACATAGTGAGACTGCAGTACTGTGGAAAATTTGCCCTTTCCTCATTGTATTGTGATTTCAGAGTTTGTATATATAATTAGCGAGGGGTGTGGGGGGCACAGCCCCCCACAACAGCAGAATTTGATGAATGGCATTTCTGATTAAATGCCTTTCGTTCAAGAGGGTTTTCGATGATGTAATATAGACCCAACTGTTTTTGTTGCTCAAATTCTGTGTCAGGTGCTGAAAATAAAGTATAATCACAGTCTACAGGTGAGAGCCTGAAGACTATGGGCCTATTTTTTTAAAATTGAAAGGTTTTGGAACAGTGGATGCAAACCAAATGTAAAGTTAAAATGCAAGGATGGTAGGATTTTACATATACTTAACAAAATTGTTTTGGGTTCTGGCAAGATAGCCCATTTTTTAAAAAAAAAACTCTAAGATCATCCCGTTTTATGCTGGTCCTGCTTTCATTGTGGAAAGCAGGTTCATGTTAAAATGATGGTGCAGCAGTTTGGTGTCTGCAGTCTGCAGAAGAAGGCCAGGATGGGAATCAGAGTAAAACACTATGGTATAGTACTACAGTAATAGGCATTAGCGAATATTGTCCCTCTGTTTTTTAAATGTTCCTTTTGTAAATAATTTTGCAATCGTGTTGCTCTTAGATGCTGCATGAATCAGTTCAAATAGATTATGTGTGAAAATGCAGTACACAGAGTATACAATATAAATTGGGACATTACCTGTGGTACCTCAAAGGTAATGGCTAGAGTGAGGTATTTGTTGTATCAGATCAGGAATGGGCTATGACATTTGTAATCTTTGTCTCTTCAACAATTTGCATTTGTTTCTTTTTATGATTTTATCCTTAATTTTCTGATGACTATGAATGTGTTTTTGATTTTAATATTTATTTCTCCACTTCTTGTCAAACTCCCTGCACTGCAAAGTAATCCCATTCAGGCATACTTCAAATCGTTGTTTGTTTGTTTGTCTGTTCCTTTGATCAGTGTTGGATCTGTTTTTATCCAGTGTCTACTGTCTGAATGCCTATCCCCTTTCTGCTTCTGTAACACTTCATTTATCTTTTCATCAGTTGAAAGGTGCAATTGTTGAGATGCTTTCCAACCCAGCACTTAGCTCCTCTGTCCATTTTCAGCTAAGGAGCCTATTGTGGAATTTGAGATGGTATTTCTTCCTGGCCTTTGACCATATTTTGCACTTCTATGCAACACTAATGTAAACAAATCAGTTTAATAATCATATCAGATCATTTGTTCCATCCTGAAAATGTGTAATAGGTGTAACTGCTGCGATTTGCTTGTTCTTCCCAGCCATGTCCTGCCTTATCAGGATATGAGCACAACCTTTTTTTCAGTTTCTGCTCATAGTTGCCCTTTAAGCTTTGAAAAATTAAGCTTTGTGATCTTTTGGTGTTTTAGACTCTTGACTGAGCAAACCCTACATCTGTATTTCTAATCACCAATAAAATCATTTAGTGATTTCTTTAAAAGTTGAAAGAAGCATGCAGTGTCCAATCAAAATTTTAGCAAGTTGAATAATACGTGGAACTATTGTGCTGCAAGTCCTTGCCTCTTTTACTCATATTTATATTTAGTTTCATAAGTGAGTTACTGTCCTTGTGTTAGCCAAATAGGCTCTGTTCTAATAGAGTTCAGTTGATGAATAACTAAAAGGCAGGCTATACTGGGCGGGGGGGGATTCTTAAATAATCACTCATTTGTATACAAATGTGAAGCTAACTCTATTACCTGAGTTGTTGATATTTTAAAACATCAAACAAGGATCTTGCTGGTGCTTCTTTTTTAATGAGAATAAAAGAAAGTTGTAACAGGGTGATCACTAAGAAGCAAGATGACTTTAAAGTGCAGAAATGGTTATCAGAGGAAAAAATGTACTGTAGGAAGAATGTTTTACTGAGATTTTGTCATTGTTGGCGTGACCTACAGACACTCATACCAGGCATGACTAAATCTTTCTACGAAACCATTCTCTGTTCTGCACTATTTCTAGAATGCGTTTTTAATTATTTAAATAAAAAAACATGTTTTTAATTATTTAAATAAAAAACTCTAGCTACTCGCTTTTTGATCTTTGGTCAGTAGTATGGCATGTAGTCTTTGATTTGCTTATTGTGCTCCCTTTTTAGTGTTGCCTCCAAAATCAAAAAAGTCTGAGAACTTAGTCAGCATTTCTACTGATTTGTTTTTTTTCAGTCTTTGTCTCACTGTCTGTGCCTTTTATATGCATTTCTTTACAGTGGACAAGGCTGGCAACAAATGTATTTTTCAACAGAATTTAATGTGTCACTTTCTTAGTTGCTGCTCTCAGCATATTTCATCATATTTCATGTGTAAGTAAAGTGTGGTGGTGCTGCGGTAGCATTGTCGCCTCACAGTTAGACGTTGCCTGTTCAATTCTCAGTTAGAGCGTCTTCTGTGTTGCGACATGTGTGAATGGGCGTTCCTTCGCTGAAGGTTGTGCGTTAGGCCCGGCAAGCCAGTAAGTAAAAATCTACTGCCAATCATTAGCGGACCAGAGTTCTGCTGTGGCGACCCCTAACCGGGAAAAGCCGAAAGACACAAATGGGTGGGAGACGTTTAGTGTAGTGGGCATTCATTTTGGTAAAATAAATGGAGACTGAATTTCTGAGGTAATGTATACTGCATTTTTAATTACTGTTATTTTTTTTGGTTTGTGTGGCAGTTTGTCTGGTGATAGCTCCATTGTGAGCATTCTGGTTTCAACTGCCAGTCATCCAGGAGGTTGTTATAGGGGAAATATCTTTCCTGCTGGAAGCCCCAATATATGAATTTGATTGGCTGAGAGGAGTGTTCTTCTTCCCCCATTGCAAATTTAACAATAATCAATGCTGGAAAAGAGGGTTATGCACTACTTACCCACTTATTAGACCATTTGGGCTGTTATGCTTATAAGTAAATGTCACATTACAGTTAGATCTCAAGGGTAAAGCATCTCCAGCAATGATT
This sequence comes from Protopterus annectens, assembly GCF_019279795.1. NCBI lineage: Eukaryota > Metazoa > Chordata > Ceratodontiformes > Protopteridae > Protopterus > Protopterus annectens. The sequence continues at coordinate 584,185,417 of NC_056726.1, read as the reverse complement.
ACTGGAATTACACCTTGATAAAACATTTTATTTTCAATTACAAATGGGTATTCTACAAGCATTCAAGTCCCAAGTGCTCAAACCCCACTATCTCAATGCCAGGGACTCAAGCATCTTTCAATCCAGACAGGCTGCGGCTCACACTTGAACCTGAATATGCATTCAGGAAGCAGCTGCCCCAGCTTACACAAACACATTATTCAAGTTCAAGGGAGGTTAAGTACAGCAGTCATGATAATGGACTGGTAGGGGTGAGAGTGTGGATTAGGGCACATGTGAGGAATGGAATTTTAGGTTTAATGAGCTGGAGAGGGATTTTACATTTAAGAGATGGGAAGGGCATTTTAGGATTAGGGAAGGTGAAGGGAGCTTTAGAGTTAGGGAGTGGGAATGGAGTTTTAGGATTGGAGTTACAGTTTTGGTAGAGCTATTGGAGCTAAGCAGTTATGGGAGCTCATGTCAGTAGGAGTTTGAGCCCTTGCCAATTCGAGCAAGTGGCAACAAACAAGTGTATCCCAAGCTTATAGTATATAGTTATAGTATATAGTATATAGTTATAAGAGCTTGTAGTACACCATCTAAACGTGACCTTATATAGGGAGTTTGGTAGAGTTTGTGGATGCAAACCTATTTAAAAATTAGTTACCTGAAGACTTGATGGTCGACTAGGATGCATACACAAAAATTCATCATCCTGCCCCCTCCTCCCACTTCACACAGATTAGTTCTGGACATGCCAAACATTACACCTAGTATTAAATCAGAAAAACAAAAAGACGGAAACCTCAAGTATTGCACAATAAGAAGAGATGTGACAGACCCTCACAGCAGTTATGAAACTGTTACATTTTTTTTAAGAATTGCTAAACCAGAAAATGACCTAGTCAAGAATATTTCAGAAGTGAAAATTTTCTACGGTTCTGCTTTGTTTTTGTCTCAGTGGCCAGATTGCAGTCTAGAAGGCTTACAAAAAATTATAACTGTGAGACCTAGCTGCTAATTGTGTATCTGATGTTACCCATAGTATAATCAAAATTGCTTACTACGAAAGTTCAAAAACACTTGCTGGCTCATCTAAATCCTTTCAATTTATTTATACTATACACACACACACACACACACACACACACACACACACACACACACACACACACACACACACGCACGTTTGTCTGTTTTTCAACAGTAGAGCTAGGTATACTCTGTGTGCCCAGCACAACTCATGTTCAGTGTAGCTCACACAAGCAGAGAAGCTGACAAAAGCCAAAAGATGTCTACAACTGATTAAGGCAAACTCATCAGCACAGATCTGTACAAATCTTGCTTATATCCGGGCGTAATAACTTCTAAAATAACTTATAAGGGGCAATACATGAAATCATGTAACTATTTTCAGTATTTGGAGGAATTAGTACAATTTATTTTTGAAAGGGATCCACAATACGAGGCTGTGGGTGTAGAATGTGTATCAATGGCTACAATCCTGCTTGTGTTCATGACTGGTATTTTCTCTTGGTTTGATTGCTGGTCTAAGAAAGAAGAAACATCAGAATGTTACATTTAATAGAACTACTTATAGAACAGTATACTTCTGAACTACACTCTCAGTAGGTGATTTTGCCAGAGCTACACTATATGTTACTGCATGCACTTTGAATCAAACAATACTCATTGAATTTAAAGATTTATGAAGAGCCTATACCTCATCAGACTTGTTCTGCCAAGCACCTTGCTTTTGGTAATGCTTCAGGATATCCTAGCTGGTGGAGTATCACCTTAAAACGTTTTACAGTGCTACTGAGAGGTTAAAATGCCAGTATGATTCTAGAATCAGAGTGAGCAGCACATGAACTTTGACCTCTAGTCACCGTCTGTGCAGAGATTTGCATGCTGTAACTATATGTGTGTGTTGTTTTACAAATACTCTAATTTCTACCACCTATCAAAAATAACCTGCTTGGCTGACTACACTAAATTGCCAATACGTATGGCGTATTTAACCTTGTAAGTGTGACTGAGATCATGGATGAAAAAGGTCCCAAAAGGTTCAGTTTACTTAGCCAGTTAATAAATATAAAAAAAATTAAATTAAGACATTTAAGTATAGGTTGAGGGATGAAGTTCTTTTATCAAACCATATACCCGAGCATTCTGAGTACACTGTTTCTTTAATACATTCTCCAGTGCGGGTGCTGACTTTATATCAAAAAGTATGCTCTGTGAACCTTTGATCATTGTAATCTTGAATTTCCTGTGCTGATACTGCTAGGTATACATCATAAACTAATTACATGTTTGCAGATTTTTAGTTTATACCACTTTGCTACATAGGATGGATGCTCAAAGGTCAAAGAAAGACATAAAAGTGGTGATAACAGTCAATTTGTATTGCATAATGCTCTGATGTATCACCTGCAAATGTAATCTTTTAGTTGCAGAATGGCTTGCACTTTGAACCATGGCTGATTCTGTAGAATGTTTAGTTGTCCATTCAGCAAAGCCAAAATGATTATCACCAGTCTGGCTTATTTACAGTATATCGGATAGCTTTGTGCATTGGTAGGAATGTAATGATGAGCACAGTGAATTTTGTATTTCTACGTTTTACAGAGTATTTTTTTTTTGTAATGAAACCAACTCGTCTTTGTAAAAAACATTGATTTTCTTCCATTATTTGCTAGGTTTTGAAAGTTCGAGAAATTGCAGTGCCATGCATAGCTGCATTGCAGAAATTGCAGCATTTGTGCACATGGGGTTCCTGCAATTGCTTTATGTATGGGACAGCAGAAACAACCTTCTCTGGATTTTGTGAAGTCTACAGCTGAATGTCAACATTCTTATTTTCTAATTTGTTTGGGTTACCTATTTCCACTCATGTAGCTATTGACTTAACTATTTAATCCAGTTCTATACTGTTGTAAGCAGAAGCCAGAGGTTCAAGACAGATGCAACCCAGACTCTGAGTCACATTGTCATAGGGCACTACTCACAAATGTAGTGGTGCACACACACACACACACACACACACACACACACACACACACACACACACACACACACACACACACACACACACACACACACACACTCACACACATCCAGGGAAAGTTAACAAAGTCCATGCAAAAAAATGAGAAGGAATTTAACTTGAG
>NC_056726.1:584127265-584172265 GCF_019279795.1 Protopterus annectens | reverse complement strand
ATTCTCGCCTGGGTAAAAAATAATAGCTAGTGGCTCCCAAAGGCAGCTAGTCTACTTACCAGTGAGAAGTTCAGTTCTAATATAAATTTCTTCTTGTTAGTAAATACTCTTACAGTAGTTTGTATTGGGCAGATGCTTATTGAAGATAAGATGGATGCAGTACATATTGGCAGCAAAATACTCACTGGCATAAAAAGTGTTCATAGAAAAAATAAAATCTGAATTTCACTTCAGGGTGAAAAGTATACTATTTTACTTATTTATTTGTTAATGGGGATAGTGTCATGGACTAGAATTACTGCTTCTAAGCCATAGTAGCAGTTAGTAAATTTCACATCAGAGAAAAACCTGTTTAGAAACAAAACTATTAATGCCCAAGTGGTAAGGAATCCTTACAAGAAAATAGCATAATCTTTGTGTCTCTAGGTTGCGTTTGTTTAGATTTTTTTTGGTTTGAATATTGAATGCATTTCATGCTGTATGTATAAGCATTAAGTATCATGTACCAGGTATTTAATAATGCTGCACTTTGTTGTGATTTAAACCCCACAGCTGTTCTATAGTCATGAGCATGAAAAAAATACAGTCTATTGCACCTCGTTTCTGTAGTTATTGCTCCTGCAACCAAAAATTTTTGAAGTGAAAACGTATGGTGTAAGCCAGGAGATTAGTATCTTAATATAAAAAATAGGCTAACTACCATTATTTATGTCAAACAGTAACATTTTTATTTATTTGTTTGTTTTATTTGTTCATTATTAAATTATTCATTCATTCATTCATTTTATGTTATTTTAGTTTGTTTCTGGGCTAGTACACTGATCACTATAGACCATTTACAGGTACAGCCCAGGTGAAGAGATTCACAAAAAAAGAAAAGAAGAAAACAGAACAAATCCACAAACTGAGAGTAATCACAGAAGGTAGATAATCCCACAGACAATTGATTTTTACATAGCATGATATCTGTGTCTTTTAGTTTTATGTAAAAGGTTTATACCAGCTCTGTACCATGTTACATAACTGTTTCTTCATGGTAACTTGAGATATCTTTAGTGCACAGTAGTGAGCTCATTTTTCCCCTTGGTAATAACATCTTATCAATAATAAATGAGAAAAGTGTGATACCATGTCCACATATTTGTGAAACATCATAGAGAATCAAATGGTTCACAGCCTGGTTACTAGCTAACAGCTGGTATACAGGCATCCATTGCTGGACTCAAGTTGTAGGTAACTAGATATGCTGGTAAATTTTCATAAGGAAAACTATGGGCAGGATTGACGAAGGCTTGCATGGAGTGTAAGAGACGTGTAACACTCCATGCAAGCCTCGCGATCCAGGAACAGCCCTAAACTCCATGTAAGAGACCAGCTAAAACGTCTCTTACACGGACTGGGCGTGGATATGCTAAATACCTCACTTGCAGCCGAAAGGTATGCAAATGAGGTATATTAGCGATCCACGAAGCAGAAACCAGCCCGTGTAAGAGACGTTTTAGCTGCAGAAATGTACTCAGTTAACAACAGAGCCATGTCAGCTCCAAATAAAGGGTGCATATGTGTCAGGCAGCATGCCAATGGCCAAATATGTGGCCATTGGCAAGGTAACCCGATGCAAAAATTATAAAAATATATGTTTAAACGCTGCGCAGCCCTGCGCAAATGGGTTGCGCTGTATAAAACATAAAAATGAAGGTTATAAACCCACAAATGTGGGTTTTATGCAATACATGGAATGACAATGCAGAGAACAGCAGACCAAAAACAACATGGCCACCGTGTAGTGGTTGCTAAGGGGAGAAGCTGAGTCTAAGACATGTAACTAAGCATTAGTAGGCAATCTCATGTAAATGAGGGTTAGGATACTGAATCCCACAGTCACATAGCAAATGAGCACAGTCTGAGTAGTGTAAGAGATACATAAGGGGGAGGAATAGAGTAGGAGATAGGTGACATCACAGGGGGGAATGGTAGAAAGAAATGCAGTTCATTGGAGGTCAGTGTAACATGACAGATGACAGACACAGATCAGGGAAAGAGGAGTGCCACAAGATAAGCATGGGAAAGTCAAGAAATGGAAGGTGTACACTGTTACTAACACCAAAGTTTCTTGCTTGGCGTGCATGCGCACGTGTGCGCGCCATGAAGCGCGAGTAGGGCAGTGTGTGTGTGTGTAAGGCAGACTGAGCATGTGGGAGTGTGTTGGTAGATGTTTAACACTGTTTGCGCTGGTGTGTGCGCATTTTAACCCGAATAGGCAGATCCTGAACCGTGTAAGCATGTGTGCGCGTGTGTAAGCCACTGTGAGCGTGTTTCTGCTGGTATGCACGCTGCTCCCCCCTGAGGAAACAGAAAGGAAAAAGGAAGCAACAGAATTAGTAGGAAGCTAGCAGGGGATACTGTTGGAGCTAGCAGGTGAAAACAATTAGAAGCAGGCAATTACACAGGCAGAATAGTAGCCCAGCCCAGCACTTAAAACTCTGCAAACAGCAGTGCAGAATGTTTCTCTCAAGAGACACTGCAAGACAGGAGTAAGCTATTAGAAGTGAAAACTGAAAAAGCTGAACTCAGAGCAGAAATGTTAGGGGCTGCCATAGCTGTCATAATGAGACATAGGCGACTTGCTGAGGGTGGTGACAATGCAGATGGTGCCAGACAACCCACAGTGAGGAGACAGAGAAGAGTGTACAGGCCCAGGGTCACCTACCACGGGTTACATGAGCTGGAGATAGTAGAGCGCTATAGAGTGGACAGAGAGCTCCTGCAGCAAATAGTTGAGCTGTGCAGGCCACGCCTCACACACAGAACCAACAGAGGGGAACCCATCCCAGTGGAAACCAAGGTATGTGTTGGCCTAAGAATACTAGCAACAGGTACCTTCCAAAGACCAACTGGTGATATGATGAGGATATCTCAGGCATCAGCCTCCAGGGTACTGCACCAGTTCCTGGATGCTATGTCAGCACATGTCGGTGATCATGTATATTTCCCCAATGCCCGTGAGGTATTGGCCAGCAATATGCGTCTCTTCCAGCAAATAGCGGAATACCCTGAGGTAGTGGGTGCAATAGACAGCACGCACATACGCATCAAAGCACCAGCCGGTGAGCGGGGTAGGGCCTACATTAACCGCAAGGGCTTCCCCTCCCTCAACTGCCAGGTCGTGTGTGATGCCCAGGGCATAATAATGAATGTGTGTGCTGGCTGCCCTGGGATCTACAATGATTCCCACATCTGGCATTTGACGCAGCTGTACCAGACATTTGCCAATAGGGACATCCCACATGGACACCTAGTGGGGGATGCAGGTTATGCACTGGAGCCATGGCTGATGACACCCATCAGAAATGCACACACACCTGAACAGGAATGCCATAATGAGGCACACGCACAAACACGTAATGTAATAGAGCATGTGTTTGGGCTGCTCAAGTCATGGTTCCGGTGTCTGAACACATCTGGTGGAGCCTTGCAGTACACACCAACTACATGTACCCAAATTGTCATGGTATGTGCTATGCTACATAATATGATCTTGCAAAAACAGCTGCAGCAGGGCCAGCATAGGGCTGGGCCAAACAGCCCCCCACTATTGCCAAGGCCATCACAGGCAGAGCGTGACTCGGAGGAGGAACAACCTGAGCCTGCCCCAGTAGGTAGAAGGAGGTGTGCCCAGTATGCCCTGGCCTTGGCAAAGAGGCAACACATAGCACATACACTGGCTCAGTAGGAACCCTGGGAATGATACCCCCTCTGACTCACTCAAATAATAACAGGGATGCCTAAAATGACATGACCTGCTCACAAACATGTACAGGGAGTGTAATATACGCATCCGACAGAGGCAGCCCTGCAGCACCACCTGAGGCATGAATGCCATGTGTTAAGTAATGTAACACCATGTACTATATGCACACCTGAGGACCCTGACTAACATCCACCCTCACCAAGCATGAAGCCACAAAATGAAGATGGGATGATCAATTGCAATAACTGGCTGAAGTAATGCAGTTAGTCAAAGGGGAGCCAATGTGTTCCAGCCTGGGAAGACATGCGAGCATGACATGATGCACCACCTGCTAGGGGTGGCGTGCACCTATCAGTCCAGGCCCCATGGATACTAGCAAAGGCTGTCAGTACCCACAGCATGCCCTGAATAGGTAAGTTTCAAAACACAAACCCACCTTCATAGGTACCACAAGGGATAGGAACCTAGATGTAATGTTACCCAATGCCAGAAGTCTAAACAGCAAGATGTGTGCAGTGTAAACGCACACAGTATGGAGAATGTAGATATCAGTCCTGTAATAGAAAACTGGGTCAAGGCTCACATCAGCACCCTAACACTACCAGGTCACATCTCATACTGTGCTGTACAGCCGCAAAACATGGAACAAGCTAAAAAAGGAGGGTGACTAGCAATAAATGTCAAGGATAACCACACCCCCATGTTGGTACCACAACAAGAAGCAGCATGGATTAACCATGGTCAAATACCAATGGCTAAAACCACCTCCCAGTATATAGCCTGCTGCAGACTACTGTCCTAATACCAGGAACTACACCTGGCCTATGTTGGAATACATGAATATATCAAGCCCCCCCAAACCACATTATATTGCTTGACTGAAAATACCCAGACATACACTGGGAGCATTATACTAGCACCAACACAGTAGGAGAAAAGTTCCCAGAATCCCTAAACCAAAATTCCCAGGAACAACGTACCACTCCCACAAGAGGGGTAAGCATACTGGATGTGATAATCAGCAACATGTGTACTGGATGTCAAGATGAGAAGTGTATCCCTCACTGGTAAGACCAGACCATAGAGTAATCACACTGGATAAACACATCCTGACCCCAGTCCCTGGCCAGAATACCACAGTGAAAAAAATTTGTAAAGCATAGGTTGCACCCCTCCAAACCGATGTGGAATCCATGAAAGGCCCTGTGCAAGTGCAGAATATGGGACACACCGCAGAACATGTTATACAGACATTCCATGAACACAGCCAGGAATGCTTGGAGTATGCAATCACAAATTACAACAAGACACAATGCCATACACGCAGGCATCTGGCATGCTGGACTCCAGCCATTACCAAACCATGCAAGAGAATGAGGAAGCTACTGCATGATAGAGCAAACATAAAAAGGGAAGTAATCACTGATCAGTAGTATGGCAATAAAATATGTCCACACATACAATCCACTAAGGCTAGCCACAACAAGTAGAATCTGTGAATCCAGAGGCAATGTGTCACCTGGCCCAGGTACGCAGACAACCCACAACTCCCCCCAATAAATACAAATATATGTGAGATATGCAACCATGTATCCAAACTGGAGGCTGAGCTCCCCCAACTCAGTACTGCCAAAACTAGTCAGAAGGAGAAGGTAACCACATACACCACAAACCCAGTCCCACATAGACCTATCACAACTGTAAACCAAACACATAAACACAGAAAAACATTCCCGGAGGCCCTAATTACAAACACACCACACCAACAGAAGCCTCCAAAGCAGATCCCAAGCAACCACAACCTCCAAACATAGCACATGCAACACATAGTACACAAAGCTGGTGTGCCAAACAGTCACAGGCCAGAAGGAGAAACAACATGCCTGATACAGTTGTAATAGGTGTCTGTATAGGCAGACACACCGCTGCCCCACTCACCAGACTGAACAAGGGAAAGGGTACAGTAAGCTGCCTGTAGGCTGCCACAATATGCCGCATAACACAAGTACGCAGGTCACCCCAAAGCAAGCAGAAATATGATGCACTCATTGTCCATGCTGATGTGAATGACCTGAGATGTACCTCCCTGGACTACATGAAAAGAGACATGGATGAGCTCTCTGAGTATGTACCCCAGGCTGGTATGACACTGGCCATTTGCAGCATCCAACCCTCACTAAGAATGATGCCACAGTACAAACACAGAATGATCATCTTTAACAGGTGGCACAGTTACAGCTGTCAGTCCAAGAGGGTCTAATGTCTGTCTGCTTGAGATGTCATGCATGACAAGCCATGCTGCTGTTCCAGGGATGGCTTGCACCTGTTACCCCTGGGCGTCTGGATACTGGATAAGGCCTTTGCCACCACCATAGAGCCGTACGTAGGCAAGGCCAAAAAGACTACCCACCACCCTAGAAAACATAAGTGGTAAGAAACATAAGGGTAATGCTGACCAATGCCAGATGTGTAAACTGCAATATGCATGCCCCTGAGGCACTTCCCAGTATGGAGAACATCGATGTCTGTGCAGTGACAGAAGCCTGCTGCAAGCCTACTGATAGCACACCAGCACTACCAGGTTATACCACATATGATGCGTTATGGCCCCAACACCTGGACCAAAACATCAAAGGAGGGGGAGTATCCATATGCAGCACAGACACCCATACGGCCAGGTAACTGACAATGCACAAAGCAGCGGAGACCACCCATGTGCACCTAAGTGTAGTCAAAACTGCTGTACAGTCTGTAGCATGCGACAGACCACACTCTCACACACAAGCACTCCACCCAGACATCCTGAAGACACTGGACAGTATGAATGTCCCACCAAATATCAGACAAGGTACTCACAAATTACCACATAGGTGGTAAACCATTATGTATGCAAGGAGTAATCAGGGACCTAGGGACACAAGTCGACAGTAATCTGTCATGTGACACTCACAATGCCAATGTGGCTAGGAAGATTGCCGATATTGGACACCGTATCATGAAAGGACTCACATCTACATCAACAGAGGTCACTGTGCCCCTGTACTGTTCCCTTATCAGACCCATAATCTAGTACAATGACTCATATGGGATGTACCGTAAGTGACACCTGCAGTGGTTCGGAAGACCTCAAAGGTACCACACCAAGAGGATAAAGGGTGTCAAATATATGTCATATGCTGCCTGGCTGTAGACACCCCAGCTGAATGCAGTCACAGACTGCCTACACAGAGACATTGTATGTCTGTTGTACAAGGCCATGTCCAACACAGGAGTAATGGACATGCTCCACCACAGGAAATCAAAGCCATTGGAGCTGTGAGAGTGACAGATGTTAGCCTCAACACATAATGAAATAGGATGTGCTGGAGGGACAGATACATAACCCAGAGGCTCCCCACACCCAGAAACAGGATCCCAATCCATGTTAGGCAGAGCCCCTCACTGACACCCCTCAACAGGAATATTGCCAAGTGGATGGATGATCGTACATGTACACTGGGGGTCTTCACTGTGTCACGTCCAGACAGAGGCACAGTAATGAAAATCATAAATGGCCATTATAGTCACATAGCAAGGGGTGGCGAAAGACACACACACACTCTGGCTTGGCTTTCTAATGCCCTAGGGTGGATAGCCTAGTATGAACCCATGAACCTATGAAGATACAAATTGTACAGGACACTAAGGATAATCACAAGGCTTACTTAACTGATGGTAGGAACCATGTTGGGAATCCACAGATATGCTCCGAATCACACAGATATTACAAACAACATACCAAGCACACACACATATTGCCAACATACAACCTGACAGGTGCAGTGCAACCCCCCCCCCCCCACAGAATGCAAAATATCTATCCCAGCAGATTGCTGGTCCCCTGACATTGCAGATGCTGAGGTAACAGCCATCATCTGCAAAGCAAAACACACAGCAGCAAAGGTATGTGATAGTGTCCTGGGCTGAGGCCAACATGGACTCCAAGAATAATGGAATGCCAAATCACACTACTGCCCAATGTCAGCCTTACCACAGGATATGTACCCAAAGAGCAATGTACAACAACAGTGGTCCTTCACAACAAAGGTGTTGCTTGAATAGATACTGCAAACTACCACCCCAGGATCCTGACAAGCTTGGTTTGCACAGCTATGGAAAGGATCAGTATGTACCGCAGACATAAAGCTATCGTGGACCTACTGATACCGGACCCTACACAGTGTGGCTGTCGTAACTGCAGATCCTGCCCCTAAATATGTTTGACCCATTTTAAACAGTCATTAAGGTCATTGATGAGGGCAATGTGGTCCACACAGTGTAGCTGGACCGTGCATATGCTTCCAGACAATACCCTACGAGTTCAGTATGGATATGTTCACCAGCTTAAATATATACCCCTATGTCAGTAGAGGGGTTGCAAACCAGACCAAGGACAGAACTGACATGGTCAGACATGCTGCATCCATGTCAGACTACAAAGCAGATATGAGTGGCATCCCACAAGGCTTGGTCCTGGGACCCCCCCCCGTTCCGTATATATGTCCCATAGGTACAGGCCAACATGGAAGGACTGTGACTGAACATGTATGCAGAGGAGTACAAACAGCCCACCATATCCGACCCCCAACTGACACAAGCAACCCACAAAAGGGCCACCTAGAAACAGACAACTGGAGCCATAGCAATGTCAGCAAGCTAATTGCAGAACTGTGTATAGACAATCACTGTGGATATACAGTAAGTGCCCACAAATTACCACACAGGTGTTAACCCATTACGTACCTAACATGTAATGAGAGACCTGGGGACACAAGGTGATAGATATCCTGCACTGAACAAACATGTGGCTGTAGTGTTCGCAGAAACATACCATATACCCACCCAATCATGAAGGTTGTCAGATGTAGATAAGGGGAGGTCACTGTGGCTCTGCAGTCATCCTTCATCAGCATCACAATTGACTACAATAGCCCCTGTGGGATATACCTCAGCAGACACCTCCATCAACTGTAAAGTCCACAACAGTACCCCACCAGGAGTAGCAAAGAGCATGAATAGATGCCATGTGTTGCCTGAGTAAACAAACTGCAGCTCCACATACTGCCATACTGCCAGCCAGAGGCAAGCTGTGCCTGATGTATGAAGCCATGTCCAAGCTGGAATCAATGAACATGCTGCACCTTGTACAATCTGAATGGCAGTGAGCTATGCACATGAGATACCTGAACCTCAGCACTGACATACATAGGACAAGCTGTACAGAATGATCCATAACACAGAAGGCACCCCCACTCTTGAGTAAACTCCCAGTACAGGTTAGCCAGAGAGTCACCTATCGACACCCCTCAAGAGGAATCCCGATGAGTGGATGGGAGATGGTAGGTTAACCCTGGGTATCACTGTTATGTCAGAGGTAGACGGAGGCACAGTATACTAACCATGACATATGTCATGGCAAACTCCAGTTACAATGTGTGTCGAAGGACAAACACACCCTGTGACTAGCATCAGAAATGGCCTAGGGAACATCGCTAGTGTTTGCCAATGTCCACCTATGTTGTGGAATACACTACCAGTGTTGGGCGAGCCTGGTGTAGGTAGTCCATACCTGAACATAATGCAACATGGTCATATGTGCACAACTGGCCCCTACACAGTCTGTTGTGCTCACTATGAAGATGTCAAGCAGTGATAGGACTAAAGCCCAGGATACTGTCCACCACAGTGAAAGTGCTGAACCAGTACACTATACGGTACAACAGTGTTAGGTTATTATGAAAGCATGTTGACAACTGTCTGCAAAGTATCCCATGCAATCCCTGCAGGCACAGTATAATCCCTGTTGTGGCAGACACGAAGCAGTTGGCCAGTTAGTACACAACATGACACCCAACACACGACCATAAACATGAGATATTGTTGAAGTTCACACACACCCAAATATGTGGTGGACTTCAGAGTTCAACATATGGAAAGCTCACACTGGGCATGCTCGCACACTTAGATAAATGAGGCATATGTCAGACAACATGCCATGGAAAGGCTGAACTGGGCATGCTCACACACTTAGGCCATATCTCCATTTAGCAGTTGGCCACACATATCTGGTATTTGTACGTGTCATTCCAGGAACAAACCACAACACAGCAATCTGCCCAGTGCACACAGTAAATGACTACAGAGACATAAGTGATATAGTGGATTGCCCTCATATTCAAACATCTTCCACAGATACACAAGTTGTTCATAGGAACAGGGAATGCTATGGCAATAAAGACCTGCAAACAGTATAACAGCACAACAAATATTGTGCATCTGACAATTGAACATATGGGTGTAGAGGTCAATACTAGGCTTGTTGCCCTAGGGAATGACAGCTTAGCCAGAGTGTGCTTGGCATCTGCATCCCCAGTACAGTAGGCTACTGTGCCACTGTAAAGTAGGTCACATAAGGCAATGTGTGAGGCTAGTGAGCTGTGCCTCTGTCAAGCAGGGGCACAGTGGAGATACCAGGGTTTGAATGTGCTAAGCCACAGCCATGTTGTTGGTGTGTGCTGGAAGAGGGTTGCTGAGGACCTCTAACAGTAAATGGCCATCAATAACAGACTGAGGAGAGCCCTATCTGCATTGTCTGGACAATTCCACTGTCAACACTGTGTTGTGATGAGTATGTGGGAATGAAGTGTCATGCCGGAACTGTTCACAGATGTCCTCCCTCTGTGGGCTACAGCTCTGCAATGTATTAGCTCACTCTGTCTGTTGGATGGCTCATATATGGCTGGTGTACACCTGACAGGTGTCTTGGTGTGGAGCAGTCATGGGTATATGTGGGATAGCATGATCAATGCAAACCTTACACATGCTCATAGAATGCAATTGTCAAGGATTATGCAGAATGGCCAGTATAGTCCCCCAGCATGGGTCCTTTGAAGTCGTCCACCCCAGTCTTCACACGTGTAGAGTCTGCTTGTGCTAAATACAGTTTGTGTGCAGTGACAACCTTGCCTGAGGGTGGGGATGGGATATGAATGTCCAGGGAAAGGTGGGTATGGTCAGATATCAACAATGGTGGTCTACCTCTGGTGTGGAACAGTGAGTACCCATGTTGCAGATGGACAGGTGCAATATGTATTCCCCCATGTGGCTGTGGTGTGTGGTTCTGCCATAGCACATGGACCCACAAATTGTAGTGGCTGTAGGGTAAAGTGGTAGAGACCTGAGTAGTTCTCACACACAATATGCCTGTACTTGATGTTAACAACTGGAATGGTGTATGTGAACACCTGCATATGCCGGCACTGTTCCTAGGGAAGCAAAGTGTGTGTCCTGGATGTGGGAGTGGTGTTCTGGACTGGTTGTGTTGTGTGTTACAGGTCCTGAGGTCACAAAGCATGGTATAGAACATAACCTGCCAGTGCAATGTGCATATCTGACCCTGACGTAGGTGGCTGCAAATGCATATATATGCTATCCCCCACCTGACAGGTAGTACTAGATGTACATACCTCTGTAGAAATAAAGATGTCAGCACCCTATAAATACTGCAGGTGCAGACCAGATGCCCAGTAATTCGGTTAGCGCGCTCTGCTAATGCATCTCTCTCAAGTGTCATACTATAGGTAGGTAGGAGTTCGAACCATGCAAATGCTCAGTGTGTGTGTGTGTGTGTGTGTGTGTGTGTGTGGTCTGTGTGGGGAAGATGTCCCTTTTGACAACTGTGAAAGTACTCTACAGGATGCACATTCCCCTATCTAAGCACGGATGATGTCAGCACCCTATAAGTACAGCAGGAGAAGGGAAACTTCCCAGTAATTAGAATAGTGCACTCTGCTAATGTGTCTGTCATGAGTGTCATAACATAGTTAGGTAGGGGTTTGAATCCTGCAACTGCCCGGTGTGTGTGCAAGTCTGTGTGAGGGAGATGTCCCTTTTGGCAACTGTGAAAGTACTCTACAGGATGCTCATTCCCCTATCTAAGCACGGATGATGTCAGCACCCTATAAGTACAGCAGGAGAAGGGAAACCTCCCAGTAATTTGAATAGCGCGCCCTGCTACTGCGTCGGTCACGAGTGTCATAACATAGTCAGGTAAGGGTTTGAATCCTGCAACTGCCCAGTGTGTGTGGAAGAGGGTTAGTGTGTGTGCAAGTCTGTGTGAGGGAGATGTCCCTTTTGGCAACTGTGAAAGCACTCTACAGGATGCTCATTCCCCTATCTAAGCACGGATGATGTCAGCACCCTATAAGTACAGCAGGAGAAGGAAAACCTCCCAGTAATTCAAATAACGTGCTCCGCTAATGCGTCTGTCATGAGTGCCATAACATTGTCAGGTAGGGGTTTGAATCCTGCAACTGCCCAGTGTGTGTGGAAGAGGGTTAGTGTGTGTGCAAGTCTGTGTGAGGGAGATGTCCCTTTTGGCAACTGTGAAAGCACTCTACAGGATGCTCATTCCCCTATCTAAGCACGGATGATGTCAGCACCCTATAAGTACAGTGGAGAAGGGAAACTGCTCAGTAATTTGAATAGCGCACTTTGCTAATGCGTTTCTCTCAAGTGTCATAACATAGTTAGATAGGGGCTTGAAACCTGCAAGTGTGTGTTTGGATGCGGGGTGTTTGTGTGTATGCAATTCTGTATGAAAGACATGTGCTTTTTTGCAATCAGGAGATCACACTACATGATGCACATTACCCTTTCCAAACATTGATGATGTCAGCACCCTATACATACAGCTGGAGAAGGTACACCTCCTAGTAAACCAAATAGCGCACTCTGCTAAAGTGTTTCTCTCAAGTGTCATAACATAGTTAGATAGGGGTTTGAAACCTGAAAATAGCAAGCGTGTGTGTTTGGATGTGGGGAGTTTGTGTGTGTGCAATTCTGTATGAAAAACATGTTAGTTTTGGCAATCAGGAGATCACACTACATGATGCACATTACCCTTTCCAAACACTGATGATGTCAGCACCCTATAAGTACAGCCAGAGAAGAGGAACCTCCTAGTAATCCGAATAGTGTGCTTCGCTAATGCGTCTCTCTCACGTGTCGTGACATAGTTAGGTAGGGGTATAAATCCTGCAAGTGTGTGTGTGTTGGGGTAGTAGGGTGTGTGTAATTGCAAGTGTGAGAGAACAGATCCTTTTGGCAAAAACTACAATACACCAGATGCTGCATATTCCCCCAGTAAACACAGGGGATGTCACCACACTATCAGCACAGCCAAACAGGGCTAGTTGGCCAGTAATGCCAATAGTGCGCTCCGCTACTGGGACTATTACCATTGTCAGAGTACAGATAGGTATGTTTTGGAAACCCACAACTGCCACGTGTGGTTGTGTCACACATTATGACCTTGTGTGGGTCTTTGTGCATAACAATGCATGCCATTGCCTAAACCAGCAATGGCAATGCACACATGATGTATGTGTGTGACATATACACATAAATACCTGTGACCTGCAGTAGTTACCATGTCTGACATGTGCCTCGAGTGGATAAATGGTATTTGCAATGCATAACAATATGACTGTGTCTTACTGTGCAGGGGCCACACGCGGTATGTGTCTATACAGTGTGGGTGTATATGGTAAAATACCTACATCAGGGGATACACATCTGATCTGGGCCATATAGTCTACATGTAGTCGATGTACAGGTGCTGCATGTTCCCACCTGTTGTGGGAGTGGTAACATGTTATTCCACTACAATTCAGTGACCACATGCTGGGAACCCTTCAACTAGTGTGTTGTAGCTACAGTAATGCTCACGCAAAATGTTTGGCTGGATGCAGTCCAGCCATATAAAGACAGTTCTTGAGACTGTCATATTGCCAGTGTTGTTATGGAGGATAGGTGGGTTTCCTGTGTATGGGAGGGTTGTGTGTGCCAGGCTATGAACCAGAAGGCAGTCCGACACACTGTTAGCTGCACATGAATAGGCCCTAATGCTTTGTGGTGTGCCAACAACCTGGAGGTGTGTGTATCTGTGGTGCCTTGGGATACCACCCCCCTGTCCATGTGTGTTAAATGTGTAGGGGACGACAGGCATGGTATGAGGTATAACCTGGCAGTGATGGGTTGCACCTGTGAGCCGTGAATCAGGACTCCAGTACTGCACAGACATTGCAGTTCACCGTGCTGAGGACAGTGTCCAGTGCATGCATCTTGCGGTGTACACTGCTGGTGTTGTGTAGCATCACTGTTAGTGTCCTATCCTGTGTGATACACGCGGAGGTGGCTATGTAATCCGTGTCCTGCAGCATAAGGCACTATGTGTGTATCAAGGGGCTTCGCCAATATACATTGGCCCATGGGTGTCACACGCAAGCTGCCCCTCGCAAATCATTGTGGCTTCCCTAGCATGTAAGCACATGTTGACAGCCAGTGGATACCCTATGAATGACATTGGAGATTGAGCAGAATGTAGACATAGAACACCCTTCCTATATATAGTGGTAGCATACCTGGTGAGGGTATGATGGCAACCAAGATCAGGCTCATACTGGCCCATGCCACATGCTGAGAGGTCCCTTCTATGTTCCCTATCATGTAGTCCAGGGAGGTATGTCTCAGGTCATCCATAGTGGCATGGTCAATGACTGAGTCATATGTGTTCATGCCTCTGACTGACCTGTATGCATGTGTTTTGCGGTGGACCATAGTGCCCCACAGGCATATCACTGTGACCTTCACCATGTACAGCCTGTTGAGTGGGACCCCACTGCAGCGGCCAAGAGAGGTACCTGGCACATCTGTAGCAGGTGTGTTGTGTAGCCCTACAGGCTGTGAGTGTGTGGCACATGGGATGTGTGTGCCATGTGTGGCATGTGCTCCGTTCCGACGTAACGTATGCCTGTGTGCCAGCTGCGGAAGTATGTGATGCTCAGGCAGGATGCTATTTTGAGTCTCCAAGTATGCCCCAGTGTGTTCAGATTGCTGTCAGTGCGGGTCTATGTCTGACTGGTATTGTAGTCACTGTAGTATGTCATGCCACCTGACAGGGTATGGCATTACTGGGTTCAGAGTGCTCAGTCCCCAGATTGGCTATGTGGTGGCATCCCACACATGCGTTGTACGTTCCTGGCCAGAGGTGATGGTTGACTGCATACATGTGGCAGCTGTGACATTGCCACATGACTCACATAAACCACAACTGGACCATAGAGGTAATTCACAGGTTACCTTTGCACATGCTACCCTAGTAGTGTGATTGCCATGGTGATTACCAACACATAGGGCCAATGGGGAACAACATACTGAAGGTGTGTATGTGTGGGTGTACTGCTACTGATTTCATAGCACTGGCATATATGACTGCACACGTGGGTAAATGCCAGGTAAGACATGTGCAATGTGTCACAGGCAACGTACATGCGACAGGATAGACAGTGACGTTCTGTCATGTGTAAACTTGACATGCATATCGTACGCTATGCAGATGTCACTAGGAGTCCACAGAAGCACTGTAACTCTGCATTGCAGGTGGAAGCAGTGTTCCAGGGAACTAGCGAACATGCATGCAAACAAAGCTACAGTAAGCAGGGCTGGAAGTAGTCCATTGTACAACAAAGAAGGGGTAACACTAACAGTAGGTAACAGTGCAAATATGTAGGCACTATCAACATGTACCCAGGAATGCACAGCGCAGATGCCCATGGTAGAACTGATATTATGTCATAGTTAATTGTGATTTGGATTACATTGGTACTGCACACATATCAACATGCGCAAACATCCATATTGCATAGTCATTGTAGGCAACTTGCCACCATTACTGTACATGTCCATCATTGTGTATCACTACTTGCATTAGCTTCCCCCCCTGTGCTACCCATGTATGTGGCTATCTGTTGACATCCTTACCACCGGTATGCAATAATGTGCAGCTGTTACACTTTGGTACATACTATGGGTGCAGATAACAATTCAGGACAGTCATACAGTTACTGCATCAGGCATGCTGGGATATACACACAGTCATATCAGCACACTGTACTGTTACCTACATGATACTACTAATACACTTCTATGTAGTCACCCTGTGCATCAGCAATGTGTTTACCTGTTCCTGCACTGATGTTGGAGATTGCAGGAGGTGGCACAATTTCATCATATGCACAGGGTGTGAATTAGGTATGCCTGAGTCTGCCACTGATACCACCAACTGACATGTGTGTGTATGTGTGTTGGTGAGGGACAGCAGTACAGGGTGGGGCACTGTTGGTGCAGTGTGTGCATGTATGTGGTAGCCCTAGGTGTTAACATTTTGCATGTGTGTATGCACGCACACAGTTCCACCTCATGGCTGCCATGTACAGGGGTTTGTGGACAGCCATAGACTGCACCTGGCAGGTCATACAGATCAGTGTCTGTGGGCACGGACATGGTACCTGTGCCTGGCAGGGGTGCTATGGACCGTATCCGATACTAAGCCAGACTGGGTACTGTCATCAGAAGTGGGAGTGTGTTGACTGGACACAGGTCCCTGTTGGAACTGTCCAGAGCCACGTGCACGTGGTCTCCTGGGGCCTTCTGATGACAGCACAGACCCAGCATTGCTGGGGCTGCTGCTGGCACTATGGGGGTGTGCTTGGGCCTGTTGTCATCTGCGCCGACTGCCAGCTGCTGCTGTTGCTGGCATACGGCCATGTTGATGCCGCAACTGCCCACCATTGCCCTGGCTCATGGACATGTGGTTGTGGAACTGCTGTAATATGTCCCCACAATGTCTGTCTATGACATCGGTGAAATTACGGATAGCATCTGCAATGTCACGCATACTGTCAGTCATGGCTGTGCGACATGCTCTCAGCTCCCTCAGACCCTGTCTGGTGTACCTTTCCATATGCGACTGTGCCTGCATGACAGCCCGAAACATAGCTGAAGTTGACAGACCTCTTTGGGCATGTCTGCCAGAGGCAGTACGCCCATGGATGCTCCCATGAGAACCCATGGGCAACTGTCTGTGTGGTACCATCGCAGGACCCTGCCCATGGCTGCTGTGTGGGGAAGCATGTGCCACAGATACCACATTACCCTGGTCAATGCCCACTGTATCCTGTCCATCACCTAGGGACAATGGTGACATATGATGTATTGGCAGGATGACTGTGCGCAATGATGGGGTTGACAGCTGTGTACTGTCAATTGGCTGACCAATGGCGGACCCTGACACACCTTCCTGTGCCATTACACAGATATCATCATTACCAGTACCTGTGGTACCAGATTCAGGTTCCCTGCTGCAGGACACCAGAGCAGCATCAGAACCTGTGGGAGGAAGACAGGAAACACAGTTTACAGTGTCCATAATGTTACCAGTGATGCACTTATGTACACATGCACACATGCACACATGGACACATGCACACATGCCCACATGCACACTTGCACACATGCACACATGCACACATGCACACGTGGACACGTGCACACATGGACACGTGGACACATGCACACATGCACACATGCACACATGGACACATACACACGTGCACACATGGACACAGGCACACATGCACACATGCACACATGCACACATGGACACAGGCACACATGCACACATGCACACGTGGACACAGGCACACATGCACACATGCACACCCCACAGTATACACACAGAGCACTACTGAGTTACACTAGTATTACTAGCACTATCAGGACTATTATAGGTATTGTTAAAACACACTCACCAGCATGGATGGCCTGCCTTGCTGTAACACTGGAGGGACCTGCAGAAATGAGGTGATTAATGTCAGTGGGCACAACTGTGCCATTGATACTGCATATGATACAGTGCAGCAGTACACCAGTTGCCTTTCACACGTCAGCTGCTGATATTGCCAATATCACACCTGCACAATTACATACTATGTTGACAGCTACATACCACAGACACACCTTACACTTGCATAAATTAACAGTGTACAGAACAGTCAAGTGTACATATGGCATATTACCTGCACGCTCCATGTTGTGCTGCTGTGTGGATCCAGCCTCCATCATGATGCAGGTGCATTGCTGTTGCTGTTCCGGGGCTGTTGCCACAACACTTAGGAGTAGCCCCTCCAGTCTGGTGAGGGGGGGATGTGTGGCCACCCCACCTCCTGTTGCAACCTGTTGCCTGTGGATATCTAACGCACGCTGATGGACATTTCTGATTAAATCACTGCAGTGATGTTGTACCTGCTCATATGTCCTATTATGTGTGCCAATGTCATTTACCCTATGGACAAGGTCTTGCCACAGTGCAGCCCTCTCCTGCTGATTCTGGCTGGTGCGGGAAAACAGTATGTCATAATCCCGCACCAGGCTCTGGTGTATCTCCTCATCTTCTGCTGCAGAGTAGGCGGGATTACGCTGATGCGCCATCTCCCTGGAAGAGAACACAAACAGAATATCAGCAGACTATGTCAGCAATATATGGCACACATACTATACATGATACTCAACTGTAGTGATATACTACTATTCCCATATGTAGCATGTGTGTGTGTCTCTTGGTGGATACACAAGTACATGGCCAGATATCAGTGCTCAGCCAACACCTGCACAACAACACCTGCCACATTCCATACAAGATAGTAGCATGCCCCATCGGTCAGCACACTGCGACAGGTCTAATGCACAACCTCACTCTGGGGGTTCATACCAAGGTACTGTATGTGGAACGGCATCCACTAGTGTGATCTGGACACAAGTTACTCGGCCTGGATATACATATCCCACCACCACCAGCACAGTAGACTACTTTGATATGTATGTGATTAGACAGTTATTCACTTGTTAGGACTGAGATGGTATCCATGCAGCCCACTGGGCCAGTGGAAGCCACAACCCACACTGCTGACCCCTTTGCGAATGTTTCCCACGGACATCCCAAAGATTGCATGGAACATGCGCACACATTTCTAACCCAGACCCTATGCACAAAGGTTAGGCATCCTGTCCGGTGGACCCCAGCCAAAGGCAGATTGTATAACAATAGAAGGAGGCTACTGCAGGACAGAGCAGATTCACATTAAGGGAAGGCATCTGTGGTCAGCACTGGTAATAAGCTACGGTCTCTCATAACAACATCCACGGCCTACTCTGGGAGGGAAATGGCCACGAACACTATAGATAACCACAAGGCCTTCTTCAGTTATGTTACACATATGGACCAAACGCCTCAGATATGCTCTGAGTTAATACACACCTACTTAACATTCACCGAACACACAGATATTGGCAACATTCTTGCAGACAGGTTCGGTGCACGTATCCCCCCTCCTTCTCCCCCACAGGTAGAAATACTTATCACAGCTGAATGTAACCTCCCTATCATCTCACATATCCAGTTGAGGGCCGCCCTCAGCAAAGCAGAACACACAGCATCAATGTGACCTGATGGTATCCCTGGATGTGTGCTACGTGAACTCCAAGAGGACATACAACTGCATATAAGACTGATATTTAACCTTGGCCGTACTACATGATATGTACCTGAACACTGGCATACAGCAACAGTGGTCCCACTCCACTAAGGAGGCACCTCTACTGACCCTGGGAACTATCGCACCATAAGCTTAACCAGCCTGGTCTGCTAAGCTATGGAATTATTCAGTATGGGACGCATATACAGCGATATTCGGTACCTGCAGACACTTGTTCCCAGCCAGTTTGCCTTTGTGATGGGCTGATCCTGCCTTTTGAACCTGGTTGACCTTTCAAAACAGTCACTACAGCCATTGATGAGGGCAACACAATCCATACAGCCTACCTGGACTTGCCTAAGGCCTTCAACACAGTACTCCACTCAGGCATCATAGACCAGCTCATTAGCTTACATGTTACTACATATGTCACATGATGGGTTGCACACTGGTTGACATACAGAATCCATAATATCGATATTGTAGGAGCCATGTCAGACTCAATGCCAGTCACATGTGGTATCCCACAGGCCTCTGTCCTAGGACCCCTCTTGTTTGGCATTTATTTCTCAGATTTAAAAGCGAACATGTGCGGGTTGTGGATGACAAAGTTCCCAGATGACTGCTAACTAAGCGCCATAGTCGTTACACCAGCTGACACACACATCCTACAGACAGGCCTCACTGCAACAGAAAACTGTTGCCAGGATCATGGCCTAACACTGACTGACATGTAATGTATAGTCATCCCCTTTTGGTGGAACTACGTGCACACAACATATCACATGGACATACCTATAGATACAGACCTATGACACATATGGAGGGTTCACAGTATGCAGACTATTAACCTGCTACTTTACATTACCTGTGTTTGTCACAGCTGGTTGCGTTACCGCTACTACTGCTTCCTGCTGCTGCTGGCATGGCTTGCTAGTGTCACTGCTGACAGCTTAGACTCAGTGTGTGTACCGTGTGTTGTTTGTGTTTTTTTTTTTGTTTTTTTTCTCTCTCTCTCTGTCTCTATCTGTCTGTCTCTCTCTCTCTCTCTCTCTGTCTGCCTCCAGACAGTGCAATGAATGTATTGCATGTGTGGAGTGTGAGTACAGGATGCTTTTGTAGGTATCTGCATAAGCCCATGTGATGGCCTCTGCACCAATTGTAAGCCAGCATTTGCTAATTGCATGCAGCCAGTTGTGTAGTGATTGCAGTTCTCACTGTGATTTCAGGACAGTGCTATAAAAGGGTATGTGAGAAAGATGTTGCCCTTTCAGACTGTAAGGGTGGGGACCATGCTGGTATGCTGTGGACACTGTTCTGTGAGTGTAAAGGTTAGTATCTCTCTCATGATTCAGGCTGTGTTGTAGATTCACATTTCTCCATTCCTCTCTCCTGTTTCCAGATGGACCGTATCTTTATTTGGCCGAGAGAAAATGGGCGTGAACCGGAGCATACACATACCTTAAGTACATCACTGAAACATACTACTGAGTGTGCTATACATCCTGAACATTTGGTTGAATCCCTTATGCCGAATGATTCTACAACTGATATATCGAGCAGTGGGTTAACATCTACTACTGCCTCAATTCCATGTAATCAGCAATGCCTACAAATGAAAGAAGGACTGGGGCAAGACCAAAAACTGTGACAGCTACTGACTCTTATTTGCTTCCTGCACCTTTAAACTTCCCGCTGCCATACAAAAACAGAGCGCAGGCGCGCTCAACCAGCAGAGGCAGGGGGAAGAGAAAGCTATCGGGGGAGACACCGGAGCCAAGGAGGAAAGCCAGGAACTAAATAACGGGTTATTTTTTAACCTAACCTCGAAGGTCTTCACTGATGATGAGCAATTCAACTTGAATAAAGGACTGTCTTTCATCCCTTCGAAGGGGAGCACACTTTCTGACACATTAATAGCAGTACGCCTTTTTGCGAGGAAGGTGTCTCTTAAGGTACTATTTAATAGCTCTATCAATAATGATTTGACATATGAATCGCAAGTGCATAAAAGAAAAAGTGGCTTTATACCACCTATGCCACAACTAGTTGACTGTTTTATACGTTCATGCGAACATGATTTTTTATTTATATTATAAAGAACGTAAGCATAAGAATGTTTATGTAAATTTGAACTATGAACAAAGATGTTGTCTGGATAATCTTTGTAAGGATGAAAGTGTTGTTTTTAAGCCAGCTGATAAAGGAGGAGGAGTGGTTGCCATGGACACTAATTTATACACTGAATTAATGTTAAGAATGTTAAGTAACCAAACAGCTTACAAAATGATTGACAAATCCAGAGTGGACTCTATAATAAGAAATGTACATGATACCATCTATGATATGCTAATGACTAGGTGTATTGATAAGCCTTTATATGAATATCTAATAATAGATTCTCCTCTGATACCAATAATTAAAGGGCTCCCTAAAATACACAAAGAGGAAAATCCACCACCCCTATGCCCCATAGTCTCTGGTAGACATTGGGTGACGGAAAATGCATCCATATACATACAGTCTAAATTAGGGCCCCTGGTCCACTCTATCTCTACTATTTTAAAAGACACAAATGGGCTTCTGTTGGACTTAGAGCAAGACAATTTTAGAAACAACTTGCGGCATGACACTTTACTGGTAACCCTAGACATTAAAAATCTTTTCACAAGTATCCCCAATGATTTTGGCCTTGAAGCTATAAGATCATGTTTAATTGAACTTAGTACAATGAGTAATAATGACCAAATGGTGACCTGTGGTCTCTTGGATCTTGTACTGAACAATAACATCTTCTTATTCAAGGATTCTGTTTATGCACAAGCATGGGGAGTTGCCATGGGCACTCCCTGTGCTAATGCTTATGCTAATTTGGCCATTTATCAATGGGAGAAGGAATTCATTTTTAATAATGGAAGGTTCAAGAATATCATCCTATATAGACGGTTTGTGGATGATATTTTATTATTTTGGAATAATGATGAAAATTCGTTACATGAATTTATAGCATACATGGAGTCCACCACCTCTTTTTTGAGCTTTACTTATGAATTCTCTGGATATAGTGTAAATTTTCTAGATGTTACCATTACCAAGGGTATCAATAACATCATTGCAACTTCCTTGTATAAAAAGCCATGCTGGAGAAATAGTATTTTACATTTCGACAGCATGCATCCCCGTTACATTTTTCAGAACATCATTAAGGGTCTAATGTTTAGAATACTGAAACTTTGTAGCAATGAGATTGATGCCTTGAGGCTTACAGATTTTCAGAAAAACTGCTTTATAAACAGAGGATATCCATTAAACTTAATGAATGGGCCAATAGGGACGAAATTGGAAGTCTCTAAGCACAGAGGAGGAAGAATATATAACCGTGTTAATCAAAATAAAACGCAGTTAGCTTTTGGATTGAAATATATGAATGATGTAGATAATGTTATGTCAATTATAAAGAATAATTGGAAAATACTACTACTTGACCATGAACTGCTACAGATAGTGGGTACCAAGCCTAACTTTAGGTTTAGCAATAGCCCAAATCTTAAGAAATTGTTATGTAAAGAAAAAATGGACCAAAAAAGATTGGATATCAGAATAAGGTATAAAAAGGGCACATATCCATGCAGAAAATGCTGTATATGTAAATATATATATACAGCTCAAATTTTTGAAGTTCCCAACTTAAATATAACATATGAACCTGTACTCTATGCGACATGTGATACTCGAAATGTTATCTACCTGGCCACATGCAACTTGTGTGAAGCCTACTATGTAGGGATGACCTCACGTAGATTTAAAGATCGCGTCTACAATCATATATATGATATTAGGAAGGGGAACCTCACTAATGCCTTGGCTAAGCACTGTCAATTACATCCGCAGCATGGATTTAGTTTCAGGGTTATTCAAATAGTAAACCAGAATAAAAGAGAAGGAGATCACATAGGTACACTTGAGTTGCATGAGCTTAAATGGATATTGAACCTCAGAGCCTATTTAGAACCAGGTCTAAACTCTGCTCTTAGTATAAGACCGGCGCTCTTAGGGTCCACATAATGCTATATTAATAGCATTGAATATTACCCTTGTTCCATCTTCTACCTGTGATAAGAGGATCTTTCTCCTTTCCCTTCCTTCTTTCCTCCCCCTCCCCCCCCCCCTTTTTCAACCATCCAGTGTCAATTAACTGCATACATAGTTCACTTGTATCAACATCAATATATGCTTATTATGCACATATTAAATATCTGACATTCATTTTGATAGAGCCAAACTGTACCTTTAGAACCAAATATTATGATCCATGTTTTAAAATTTGTTTTAATGGACATTTTGCACATCTATTTAATATTTTTTATTTTTTGTTTTTGTCTTTTGTATCTGTCCTATATATATCTGAAACATGATTTATAACACACATCAGATATTGCTTTATTATTTATATTGTTTATCTTATTTCATCATCCATTATAGAGGTTAAGCATGATATCTTGAATCCAGATAGATGAAGGACAAAACTCCTTTTTGATGTCTTCTGATGTCTTTTGATATTTTTATCTTTGATGTTTTAAATCAGTTAAAGTACGTCAAAAATGTCTTATCTATGGAGTATAAGTTGAATTAAGCAAACTGATTTATAAATTAAATATAGTTTGATTTCAAAGTTCAGTACTCAATATTAAAAATGAAACACTGTTGAGAATACATGCTATCTAACAAGCCCTATAACTGAATACAATGCAGCTTTCTCTTTAAATGATAGCGCTAAGCTACTTTAATTGCTTTATTAATTGATATGTGCAATTGAATAATTGAAGTGGCTTTTGTATTTAAATGAAGATATTTTTGTACTTGAGTATAACCTGATGAAGCGCACTGGGATGGTGCGTGAAAGCGCTTGTTCTTTTTAAATAACAACAATTAAAGTGTGGATTTTAAGTCGTGGTGGTTCCTTGCAGTTTTTCTTCATTCTCTCCTGTTTCCTGTAGTAAGTGTGTATGCACACTGACACCTACAACTACACATATATATATATATATATATATATATATATATATATATATATATATATATGTATATATATATATATATATATATATATATGTATATATGTACATTAACTGACATTATTACCTACTAGCTACCAACTAGCGTGGCTGTTTCTGTTCACACACTACTATTATGGAAATCCACTAGTTTTGACAGTAATTCTAAATGACATGCTTTGTGTAATACACATGCTATATTCCCTTTACATTCATTCCTACTATTACATGATATATTTATTTTAGCACAAAGTTCTTATATAAGAGTCATGGCTTAGTGGTAGGTCATGCAGACTACTGTTTCCAAGATCCTGGGTTCGGGACTGACAGTGGGATTTTATTTTGCTTTTGAACTGACTACAGGACCTGTCAATCAGAGTGACTAAGGCACTTTTAAGCAGTTGTAACCAGGTTAGCGCTGGTTTGCGCGGAGCTCCCGCATGCGCACTGGCATTCAGCTCCGTGCACACCCGCTTACAACCGCTTAACAGTGCTTACTCTGGTGCACACCCGCGCTATTGTCTTTGAAAGAAATGAAAATGGGGAGACAGGAAAGTGGTGAAAAAGGGGTCACAAAGAGAGTAAGACAGTAGGGAAACAAGCTTGGGTTTTGCAGGAGGGATGTAGGTAAGGCCCATAGCTGCCCATTTCTTCATCAGCAACAGCTGTGCATATGTTTGTAATTTGGTGTGACATTTGAAACCTTCCACCCCTGAGAGAGGTGTCAGGACAACAATAATACTTGTTGTACAGCCAATTGTAATTGATAGTTTCCATGTCCAGCAGACATGTGTGCGGAATGGGCAGCTATGTATGGGACATAATTTTTTTGTGGGTACAGAGTGCCCTTTTTTTTTTTTTTTAGGTGAGAGTGGTATGTCAAGTGAAGGAAGTCGGTATAGCTGGGGAGGTAGGTTGGGTAGGTCAACAGACAAGACAACAAGACGCATACAGGGGCAGTGTATGACATGTGTGGGGGGGTTACACAATTGACGGGGACGGATGTTTGGATATCCAGAGCCCCTGAGCCCACAGATGGCAACAGTGGAACTGATATCCCCACCCATGGGCAGTTGCCACTGTTCCTTCACTGCCCAGGATGGGGCTGTGCTGGGGGCTGTGTAGGTCGGGCAACAGGCATGCCTGTAAGTTGTGCCACCTGTGCCTCAAGCTGGTGTAGGGGCCCAAGAACAGAGTCCTGGATCTCCCTACTCACCACAGTCTGGACGCTACAGAGGGTGAGTGATGGTTCTCCTCTGGCCACACTTGCAGAGGGGGGACGGGCCCCATCCCCTGCAGCGCTTCCACCCGCAGGTGGCACAGGGCCACCGGAGGAGGGTCCAGACTGGGCACTAGTGCCAGGTGCACTTGCCAGCTGAGGTGGGAGAGGTGGGTCCGCTGGAACCCGCCTTCCCTGTCGTCCTATGTTTTGCATTATGTCATGACAGTTTGGGTTAGTAACATATAATACCATTCGCAATTAGTTGTAACAGCATGCATTAGTATTCCCATTAACCAAACACCCAGATATTCACACCATTGAACAGCGAGCATAACACATGCATAATTTGAACAGCAATACACAGTCCAACAACATGCAGGGTTGATTGATGGCAACAGGCCGTCAGGTTTGGATGTATGAACAGGGCAGATGCATCAACGGGCATGCAAATATTTATGACCCAACAGGACAAATGTCCAGGGGTGTTAATTGTGATTGCACATACCATTTTCACGTGGAATGGGTTATATGTGGTTATAGGGTGGGGTGAAGAAAATAATATTAACACCTTCAAATACCAATACATATGCTGTACATTTCCGTTTCCTATATGATAACTACTTCAATTTGGTTATAGGACTGTTACTGCTACATCAATATACATTTTATTGTTCTTCATACACATTCATATCTGGCTTTGTTCAGCTACATCATCCTGCTACATTTGCTTTATATAGCTATAGACAACTGTGGATGTTTGGTATGTCAGACAATCATACTATCTGCATATTGCAGACTGTGAGCAACATATCCAGATTTTGGGATACACATTCCAGCTGCAGCAACACTTTGAACAGATTTTGCTGTTTGGTTTTGCTTCTCACATTCATTTCATTCTGTACTGACTGCAGTATACTTTATTCAGGGGTTATTATTACTTTATTGGTGGATTCATAACTCTTTCTCACACTCTCTCACTTGTTTTCATTTTACTATTCGGGATGGTACTTACTTCTAGGCTTTATTGACATGTTTTACCTGTAGTTATTACAATCCTTTCCAGCAGTCTTACTTCTGTCATGTTTCAGTATTTCAACAGGGGTATATTTCACACGTGATTTGCTCATCTTCTGCAGCTGTACTTTTCAGCCTGCTGCAGGTTGTGTACTATTATATTACAGGTGGGGCATCTTTATTTCAGACTTTATTTCAGACATTTTCATTTTTCTGTTTGGATTACAGACTGCAACACACTTTTGTAATCAAGCAATACTTGCAAACACTCTTACAGTTACTTGCACATTCTATTACTTAGTGACTACACTGCACTCTTTTGCTAACTGTCATACTTTTATATTTCTTTACAGTAACTGGGAGAGGATTACTGACCTGCCTGGTGGTGCAACCACACCAGCCTATCGTCATAGGCCCTGCGGTTCGCAGAACGGACACCTGCAGCTGTAATATAAATGAAGTAATATTGGAATACACATCTCCATAATATCAGCTAGTTTAATTTCTTACATACATAATTAAATGTAACTTACTCAGTAGTGGGGCGTTGGGCATTTGCCGGGCCTCCTG
Source organism: Protopterus annectens (assembly GCF_019279795.1). NCBI lineage: Eukaryota > Metazoa > Chordata > Ceratodontiformes > Protopteridae > Protopterus > Protopterus annectens. The sequence goes on along the minus strand of NC_056726.1, from coordinate 584,145,241 downwards.
AATCCAAAGGTTCGATTGGTCCTGCTTGCATCTCTTCAGGTCCGCATGGTGGTGACGAACCTGCTCACCAGTCCTTGGAATCCCTGTGGCACTGGTGAGATCATGAGCCAACTGGTCCCACGCCTCAGCCCTATATGCTCCCCACAGGACCTGGCCCTGCATGAGTTGGGCCTCATGATTGTGGACTAGGAGCCAGACCATGTATCTGGACTCCTCAACGCCCCACCTCTGTGCTCGAAAGCAACTACCCTCACCTACTCCTGACATTCTGGCTGCAAGTTAGTTCTACAATCGTTTATGCTGTGTATTCCCGCCTATGGGGCTTATATATGCCGTTTTTCCTGCACATATCTGTGATTGGCCATTTTGGAATTGTATCAACTTCATAAAACCTGCTTTGTCATGCTCCACTTTGTATTCATTCCTATATATTTGCTATTACTGCATTTAAAGGTACTGCTGTCATGGCTTAGTGGTTCAGTACCTTGACTATGGTGCATAGTATCCTGGGTTCAAACCTGGCCACTGCTTTTTTTATGACTGTCTAGACAGGCTGAGGGGTGTGTCTGTGTAAAGGCAGTTTTGATACGGCTTGCTCAACATTGCCCGTTGGTTAGCTTGTTTGCACGGTGCGCAGCTCCGCGCAAACGGGGTACGCTGGTTTACGCTTCATTTGGCTGTTAGCATGCATATTACGCTCAGCTCAGCTAGGGGCACATAGTTTCAGTGTGATAAACCACTGCTCACGTACGGGCACTCATTTTACACCTGTTAAACCACTGCTCACCTATGGGCAGATGCACTCACCTTGTTAAACTGTAGCTCAGCTATAGGCACATCTCGCATTTTTTATTGTTTTGTTATCTCACATTTCTTCAAAATAAATGGACTATTTCATTACATTTTACATAAACTATGATTTTATATGTGTACATGTTTGTCAGGGACTTGTTTCGTGCTTATTTTACTAAAAATAAAAATTTATGTTGTGGGGGCTCGAACCATGAATGCCTGCTCTTTAGCCGATGTCTCTACTGCTATGCTATTGCTTTTTGGCTTACTTTGCATATTTAGTTCTTATATCCTTTTCCACTGACTGCTAACTGTGGCTAAGCTAGAGGCACGCCCGCGCAAACGAGCGCACTCACGGGCAAACATCTTTACGATTTAAAAAAATATATAACATGTTCATTTATATATTTTATGTTCATAGTCTGTGGGGGCATGTGTTGTGTTGTGTTTATTCACATTTCCATGGCTTCTGTCGTGGGTGTTTACTTTGGGCAATTTTACTCTTCTGGGGGCATGTCCGCTTGCAGGGCTCAGCCTACGGACACGCCCCCTACTGTCTTCCATGGACTGTGTTAGCCTTCGGTGTGATTCAGCATGCCCTCATGCATATGCATGACATGCTGACGTCACACCCTTTAACTGCAGCCTCCGTGTAAGCCATGTATCTCTTACACGGAGGCTTCGTGAATCCTGCCCTATGTGTCTGCGTTGGTATTGTTTGAGTAGCTTGTTAATACTGAAAGCATTCTGGGGCACTGTGTAAACTGCTGCGCTCACAACTTATTTTTATTCTGTATGGCAGGTTAACAAAAGCCTCAAGATTCCTTGCAGTGAAAATTTCCAACATTTTTGTTTTATCTTGTAGCTGATAACAAGCAGGACGTTACATTTAATTCATAAGAGGGGTACTGCTGCTTCATATCCTGCATGTCCAATAGGTTTGGGCACAGGATAACAGCTAATCATCATACACCATGGAGAAAGAAAGCATTGTAAACTTTGATCTTCAACTTGTTTTATTCTTATCTTGCTGACCTCACTAGTTTAGTTCACTGACTTCAGAACTTGGTATACAATCTGTCACAACAACCAGTTAGGCTAAAATTTACTTGTCTTTATCGCATGAAAAATTATTGAACGTAGGAATAAATACTGTACAGTGACCTTGTCAAAAGTTAAAGCATTACAGAGTTAAGCTATTCTTTGTTCTGAATATAAATTAATCATTTGAAAAGGGGCGTGGCTGTTCTGGAAGACTGATTGGCAGATTAGGCTGTTTTACTTTCCCCTTGTTTTGTGTCTGCCATCTGCTGTAATATATCTACATATCCATATAGAGAGAGAGAGAGAGAGAAAGAAAGAGAGAGAAAGAGAGAGAGAGAGTGTTACATTAATGACAGTGTTCTTTTACTTTGTAAGACAGACTTCCTTTATCTTGCTTTCCTTACCAGTTATGTCATATGAGAGAGAGTACTATGTGTCAGTGTCACAGTGCTTTGTACATAAATGGAAACCTGTTAGTCTTGTTAATCTCACAGAGCTGAAAGCAGCTCTTAACATTTCCATTCTGACTTTGTATTAGGCAATAAAGAAACCTGTGCAGAATAAATCCCAGGTTTAAGAAAACATAAGACATAGAACTCGTTTGTATCACCAGTCTGACATATAGTTTGAGCTAAGCCACTCCATGCCTTCTTAGCCAGACAATTTTCAGTCTGCACTTTAACCACACTCGGCAATAATTCTTCTTATCCTGCATTTTCTACATTTTTTTCATTCTTTTTCTCTGTTTCTGCTCCCTCACTCACCGATCACACCTAGTGACTGCTCTAATTGCAGTCTCTGAGATCAAAATATGATTCTTAAAGCGTTTGGGATGTATTTAGTATAAATATAGCCCATTCTTAAATATTGCAAAATGTAAACCAACTTCCTTGGCACAGCTTACTGTATTGCAGATGCCACACTGCAAATGATTTATGCCTTAACTTCTTTTTACATGCAGTGGTCTCTGTATCACTCAATTGGAGAAGTCGTGGATTAATGAATTAACTACTAAATAAATAAATGTTAACAAGGAAAATCAACTAAGCCACTGCACTGGATGATTACAGATTTAACTTCCTTCTGTCTGGCTTATTTCATACCTAGCTCATGACAAATCACACAGTCTTTTAGTGCTATGTAATAATGTGCAAGCTGTAACTAGGATTGCTTAAAGTAAAGTAATATTTAATTTGGAAGTGTAAAAATGAGATAAACATGATTGCATGGGTCTCTGATTAAATGTGGTAAAGATATGCTGAATATTCTAGATATGAACCCACAATTTTTCTAAGCAGAATTTAACCATTACAGTATCAGCACACGAAAATAAATTTTAGATTGTTCTTTCCGCATTCTCTTGCAGTCCATTTATTGTTCTAAAATGGCCACACTGAGTCAAATGCAAAGCAAATACGATCCTTAGTTGTCCAGTGTAATCCCATGCCTGCTTTTCTCCCATGCACTAACCCAGCATAAATGTCTCCTGTCTGTGCACTAACATAGCATAAATGTCTCCTGTGCACTAACTCAGCATAAATGTTCAGTCTTAAAGACAATCATCATTTTTTATGATCTAGCTGTTTCACATTTTGTACATTTCTCTAACAATCATCCAACAGTTGATCAGCAGGATGGTTTGTTTGAAAACAAAACTACAGTACTTGGAACAGGCATACCATGACCCCCTGCTGGAGATAGACCTGGAGATAATGTCCACCAGTCAATGCCTGTCAGACAATTACCCATCTTCCCACATCAGACAGCACACGACAGCTATCTAGAACCACAATGGAAGTTGTTTCAGTGCAGTGTGAGCAAGGTGACAGGGCAGTTCAAGACAGATTAAGTTAGACCCAACCTTGACAAAAGAAGCTGGTTCTCTGAATGTTGAATGCAATCTCACTGTTTCAGAAGGAGCTAGAACCTGTGCAGGAGTTGGTAAAGTGCCAGCTAACCATGCCCACTTCCCATAATATTGGGTAAGGAACCAGACTTTTTGATTGGAGTTGTCTGTTTGTTGTTGAGCTAATCTGGACTTTGCCCTGGGATGAGATCTCATCTGGGCATGGGAATACTCATAAGCACCATCTGGCAGATATACAGTCAGAGTATGTGGCTGTTGATCAAAGGGTCACCTCAATGCAACTGCAAATTGTAGAAAGGAAAACTGTCTTTTGTTTGTGCATTTGTACCTGCTGCTCAGCATACTCATTTTTCATTGTGACCTTGGATACAATGCTTGACAGAATTTCACCTATTAATACTGTAGTTCTACTGGGAGACTCCAAAATTCTTGTAGATAATGATGGAAATATTTGGACAGGCATGAATGAGGAAATGTCTTGCCTGATTTGTGCTTGCCTCATTGGTTCCTAAGTAGAGAACTGTTATTAGACTCTAGTGTTACTCAGGGAGTGTCCATTACAAATACTAAGTTGAAACACAGCACTGCTTTTAAGGGTGTTGGTACCAGAGCACCTTAAATTAACATCTGATGTCTGGCTTTGTAATTATGTACCAGTCCTGAGGCTGTATGTTCTGGACTCCTAAGTCAAGTTGCTGAGCTATGAAATGTGTACTAATTGTCGATGGTGAGTTGGGACAGATGGCTGAGGTGGCAGCTGGAGAGACCTGGGAAACCTAATAATGTAATGAACATGTCCCTTGAATGTCCAGCAGTTGCATGTGCTTGGCATGTAATGACCATGTCCCTTGAATGTCCAGCAGTTGCATGTGCTTGGGATGTAATGACCATGTCCCTTGAATGTCCAGCAGTTGCATGTGCTTGGGATATAATGACCATGTCCCTTGAATGTCCAGCAGTTGCATGTACTTGAGATGTAATGACCATGTCCCTTGAATGTCCAGCAGTTGCATGTGCTTGGGATGTAATGACCATGTCCCTTGAATGTCCAGCAGTTGCATGTGCTTGGGATGTAATGATCATGTCCCTTGAATGTCCAGCAGTTGCATGTCCTTGGGATGTGCTCAGTATCTATCTCCAAATTAAATTTTCCATTATATCATTGAGACTCGAGGGCATGATGTTTGAAAGGACCCCATTCAAGACTTTAGTATTTGAAAAGTTGTCAAGCAGCTGTGGGTAGTTTGTGCTTTCCATGGTGGCAGTACAAAGAGACTCTGAAGGATTCACTAGTGGGGGATGTCATCTATGTAAAGATAATGGCTTTCCATGAAATCCTACCAGGCCAATCTCCTGAGCTGATGAATAGTTACCTACAAGATAGGAAAGCAATAGCTGTGTCAATCACAGAAATGCAAGTCCCAGGTATGAGACAAGCTTGCAAGGTGTTGTTTTAGTAAGGGCTTAAAGGCAGAAAGTTTCATGGTCCATTTTAGGTATGTTGGGAAGGTGTTCCAGAGTTTAGATACATAATTGGTATATATTGAGTTGCCTGCTGAATTATTAGACTTTGTTGTGATTTCTATGAGTTTTTTTGGATGTTCAAAGGCCTGTACATGGAGATGAATTTAAGGAACTCCTTTCAGGAGTAATATCAAAAACCTTTGAATATTTATCTAGAGTATCTAGAGGACACAATACATTAAAAGGGATTCTGATGTCTACTCTAGAAAATGCAACATTCATCTATCTATCCATCCACAACTCCTCTTTCCCATTTTAGCACATGGGTCAAAGTGTTACCTCAACAGTGACAGTCATCTAGAGCCAAGGTTTACATGACCAGGTAGAGAGCCCTGCCACAGTACTTCTTCCACACCACACACTCGCACACATACTCACACTTATGGCCAATGCAGAGTGTCCAATCCTCCTACTGCATATTTTTGGAATGTGGGAGGAAATCCACATGAACATAGGGAGGGCATGCAGACTCCACACAGATGGCACCCTAGCCAAGAACTGAACCAGGGAACCTCTTGCTATGATGTGACAGTGCTATACTCTGTGACATTGTGCCACCCTGAAAAAATTTGAATTCACACTACCAAAGCAAGGCATACATACATCAGATACTTTACAAAAGCTGACAGAGCTCACTAGACAAACTCTTAGTTAATTCTGAATAAGGGAAGCTCTGTGTCATGCAGTGATAAAGCCCTGACTAAGCTTTAGATGCCCCAGGTTGGATTAGCAGCTCAGGTGCTGGCTGAACTGTGCTTGGGAGCAGTGATGAAGTGAAGGCTGCTCACTTATGTCTGGGACGAAGAATGGGGAGTATCTGTTTGAACTGGGGACTCCACTCAGACTCTTTAGTGAAGCCAGGAATCAATGGATGCACATGCTTTGAAGTAAGCAAAGCTAACTGATGGGACCTCACAAACATAAGAGGAAGACATACCCTCACAGATGTTCATTGCATGCTGACACCTTTAACCTCATTCGGTAGTTGCATAGGGGAAATTTGAGAATTAAGAGAAAAAAACATTGACCCTCATTGCATGATGTCACAAATTCTAGCTTTTGCCCTTCACCTTAAGGGAAATAAATGGGCTGTATGTCTCTTACATCTGTAGGAACAAATGTTCAATAGAATGTTTAATGGTCATGAACATCAGGAGCAAATGAACAAAAAACAATTCTGAATAAATTATTTAGACAACTTTCCAGCTTCACGTTGAAAATGTTCATTCCTCAGTTATATTAACATTTTAGAATTCATGTCAAGAGAGGGAACTGCAAAATCTTTCTCCATATAATAATTGCCTTTGCTAATCCCCTATCTTCCCTTATCAGTTTTGAAATGGGTGAAGGTAACCATAGGAGTTTTTTTTATGTCTGAACATGTTCGTAAACATTTCTGCATTTATTTTAGCTATCATTGTAGCTATCTTTTCACAGTTTAAATCTGAATCATAACTGACCAACAGGCATACAACCAAAGTAGACAGGCAAGAAGCTCTGTGACAGCGCCCAATGCTGGCGGGAGACTAAAAGTATCCCCCATTAAACAGAGTTTCTTCGCATCTCCATGGTGAAAACTTGCTATCACCCATCTAGTCATATCCAGATTGATTTTAAAGTTTGTTAGGAAAATACTGTCCTTGACAGACACTCAAAAAGTCTTCAAGTTCTGCCCACAATGCAGTCTAATTTCCTACTGTCCACCCTACATGTTTTCCTGTTTTGTGTGTTCTGACATTTTGAAAGTTGACGTAGAATACTTTATTTCACTAAAGCAAAGAAGAACTAACCACATCAAATGTTCAGTGGGACTGTACACACTATTAATAGCAAACTAAGGAAAACTCCCTCAGAGCGATACTTGGTCAGTAGTAAATTATAAGTGTGAACAGTATGGGTAAGTAGCAGAGTTCTGTCCTTTAAGAATACCCTTCAGTCTAACTAGTCCCGACACATATCAGTTCAACTATCATAAATGATGCCACGCACAGGATAAAGCTTTTACAGCATCATCATTTCAACAGCTGGGAGTGTGGTTAACACAAAAACACCATCTAAGTTTCAGAATGAATAAGCCAGGTTTGTCAGCCTATTTAAACTGCTGCTGACTCACTGGATATGACAAGCAATGGTAAATAAACTTTCTACCGACACGTCACTAATATGTAGCAGATTTGTTTTGCCGAGTTTTATTCTGCTCAGCAGCAATTTTAAAAGGTGAGATTGTTTACTACAGTAGCAGATTTGCAACAAAATTATTTAAAGAAGGACCAAAGGTTTTACTTAGCCAGTGCTTCATACACTTAAGGCAACCCTCTGGGATACAAGAAAAGTAATGTCTGCTTTGGTGTTCAAAAGCTCTGAGCAGATGGCCCTTGTCCATTATCAGTCAGACATTGTTCCAGACAGGACATGTGGAATTGGCAATAGACTACTGTTGATGGGTTATGTGAGCCTTGATGATAAATGGGAACCAGATAGCACCACCTCTTAATCGCTCTGCCTAATAATAATGACAACTATGGGGTGAAGGTATAATAAATGCATTAGTGCAAATAATTCTAGACATTGTTGCAGTATGTAGTAGTCTTGCTGTTCCAAATGAGTATATTTAGTGAATATTGGTGATGTTTTGGCATCACTGTCTGCAGATTCCACTTTTACACAATAGTGAGTCATACACTCATGCAACATGCCTGTGTTCACACAGGATGCCTGCAAAAAATTCCATTCCATCAAGCTGAATCCTATTACATAATAATGAGCACTGTGCATACTGTATGTCATTTAGCTGAAATGTGCACCTGGACATACCTGTATGAACAAGCTGCAGTTCCAAAGAACTATCCTTAGCACACAAACCATAAAAAATGAGGCGTGAGTTCAACGGAAGTAAAGCAAAACAAGGCAATCTTAACCTTTATCAAATATTCATAGTGTAATACAGAAAAAGGCATATCAAAAAGATAACACTTTTCCTGATAAATAAGAGAACTGCGTTGAAGGTAAGACAAAATTTCCCCATTTTTTCGACTTCCTGTACGTTTTTGTCTTGTGCAAAAGTGGACATAAATACACTTGTTAAGGTCAAGTTTTTTTTTCCATTAAGGGTAAAACTGGAGTTATAGTCATCACAGTTTTGCAAACTGTGTGTTGGTCTAAAAAGTAAATGGTGACAGAAGACTTATGCTTGATTAAATGCAATTAAAGTAACTGATTTAATTTTTAAGGATAGAATGACATCTGAATAAGATGGCTGAACTCAGCAGTGTATGACCAATACACTGTTAATAACAGAAATCAGCAAATTTGACAGATTGGGCTTGGAGTTAGGAAGAATTCTTCTAATAAAAAAGAGGGGAAGTGACAATCCTGATTTTGCAAAGACATAGTAATAAAAAAGGGCTGGATTTAAAAGCCTGGTATAATAGCCCTGGAAAGACTTTTGCCAAGATGTAATGGTATATAACAGATCCACAATTAGCAGTTATTAATGACGTAGTTCCCAGTAAGTTACACCCTTGCCTTGCAGGCTGTTGCCTTTAGCATCATGTGACATCAGGCTGAGGGTGTTTGTTAGCTGAAAAAGGTAAGTTAGTTAAGTCAAGAGTATAAATAAGCAATAATTTTGTAGTCTGCAGATTGCAGTACCTGCAAAGGTCTTCCACAGAAATTGTATAAGAATAGTTTTTATGCATTATGTGCACAGATTCGTACATGTCTGGAATCTCAACTTATAACCCTGACTCAAAGTCCATCATAGCTTTACATAGCTGTGGACATTTTCTGTTCTTGAACTGACTGCTGTGTCCAAATCTGCTGCTAAGCACAACCACGATGCACTAAGTCTTAGGCTAGGATGTAGGGGTGGGAGGTTGGCATAGTGGTTAAGGTGTTTAACTTACAAATATAGAGTGCAGGGTTTGATTCTCACATGGGGCAGTTGGCTAGGCTGAAAATGGCCGATAAGGGCAGTTAGCCTAGTGCTAATCTATGAACCTATACATCCCCTTATAATGAACCCTTGAACTTAAATTTTAAGGATCTTTGAACACATTTTCTGCTGATTTAATCAGAATCATTCTGTATTTCTACTGTATTTATATAAAACTTGCAGAAGAAACTGGTGTAATCCATATGCGGTCAAATTGTGAGGTAATTGTTTGAGATGGCTGACTGTTGCAAAGCATCTATTCCTTTCTGATTAGTGATTTCTGCACAAAGAGACTAAACATCTACATTATGCACAGTTCATTTCAAAAACAATAATATAAACGTAAGTAATACCTATTTCATAATCCTCTTTCCTGAATTGTTTGTCTGTGAAAAGTCAAATGGATATGTTTACAGAATCATTTTCCCTGATGAATGTTTAATATTATTACAAGATAGAATGCTAAACATCTTAATTTGATGCAGAGCAGATACTTATTTGGTTGTATGTCTGTTTGTTTATTTTTTTGTTGTCTTTGTTGTAAGGCAGCATAATAATGCTTTGGCTAACACTGATATCATTTTGTGGTTTGGTTCCTGACTAGGGGTCCTTCCATTCACAGTATGTATACTTTTATTGTGTTTATGCACATTTTTACTTGAGGATCTGTTTTTTACCCACATCCCAAAGGCTAGCAGGAAGGTCTACTGATTGTCAGATTGCCCCTATATATCTTTGCTGAGTGTATGGAAGCAAGTTATGTACTGAAACAGACTGGCAACCAACTGAGTGTTGGTTTTTGCCTTACACTCATTGCTTCCTGTGATATCTATACCTTCTCATGATCTTAAACTGGATAAAAAAAACTTGAAGAATTGATGGATGAATCTTTTCAACTCGGCTGGGTCAGTTTACTTGTGACAGAAAGGAAAACTTATTTTTAAACGTATATAATGCAGACAAGACTTAATATATAGGACAGTTACAAAAAAGTCACATATACAACAGACAGATCTCAGTACTGGAATTAATATTTAATTATTTTTTCTCAGCTATGTGATTTGACAAATGAAAATGAATGCAATCCATGTAGAATAACAAATAAGCACTTAGATTCACTGAGCATGTCATGACTTTAAGCATCTTGACTTGGCCAAGGCCTTTGACACAATCCCCCACTCCGGCATCATCGGAAAGCTAACACAACTTGGCATAAATCCCTGTCTCATCAGGTGGGTGGTCAACTGGCTCACTGACAGGACCCTCAAGGTCAAAATAGGCACACCCACCTCCGATAGCAGACCTGTCACTAGTAGAGTCCCCCAGGGATCCATTCTGGGACCCCTACTGTTTATCAACTACTTCTCAGAGGTCCAGGCAAAGACAAAAAGCTTGTGGCTGACCAAGTTTGTGAATGACTGCAAGTTGGGTGCTGTCACTGACTCCCCAAATGATGTTAACATACTGCAAGAGGGTCTCACAACAACTAATGACTGGTGCCAAAGTCATGGCCTCAAGCTAAACGCAAAAAATGTATCATCATACCATTCAACAGAAACACAGTCCTTACTGATTACCACATCAATAGCAACCCTCTAAACACACAACCTGTGGTGAGAGATCTGGGTACTCAGGTTGATAACAATCACACATTCAACCATCATGTAGTGGCAGTGATCAGAAAAGCCTGTTACTTGGTTCATCTCATAAGTAAAGGGAGTGCATTCAGAAAAAAGGAGGTTATTACCTCTCTACTCCTCCCTCATTAGACCAATAACTTGAGTATAATGCCCAGTTTGGTATGTACCTCTCCAGACATCTGCACCAACTGGAAAGGCCACAGAAATGCCTCACAAAGAGAATCCATGGCCTCCAACATTGTTCTGTGTGGACAGGCTCAAATCACTATCACTCTACTTGGTATCATACAGATTGCTCAGAGGTGATCTATGCCTCACCTACAAGGCAATCTCAGACCCTGCCCTACTAGAGATGCTCCATATCCATAAGTCTAACTCCTCGTACATTACCCACTTGAAAGGCCTGAATCTAATATGCAACATCAACAAAACCTGCTGGAGAGACAGGTTTGTCTCCCAGTAGCTGCCGTGTCTCTGGAACTGACTTCCCATACATGTCAAACAGAATACCTCGCTGACCCTCTTCGAGCACAATCTTGATGAGTGGATGGGAAAACACCAATTTGTCCGAGGGGTTCCACCTGTGTCCCTCACTGATAGGGATGACAAGTGCTGACTGAGGCTTCTTTTTGGGGTAAAGTCTTGGCTAGGCTTGTAAGGACCCCCAGGGCCATTAGCCTAATTAACCTCCTATGATCCTATGATCCATGATTATAGCTGACAAAGCTAGTGGAATACAGGGAAACAGACTAAGATAATGACATACAAGTTGTTATATCAAACAACACCATGTACCATATATGTCACCAAAGCCTCTGGAATTCTTGGAAGGTGATCTTATTTCTGTGAATGTACAGGTGGATCAAAACACAGCACTTGACTTTATCTTATTGGCTAAAGCATATCTACACATACAGACAGTAAGTATATTGACTGTTTATGAGAGCATTACCTGGGAATACTGCACATAGTAAGACTGCTGCATAATTGAGACATGCAATTAGACTGAACCTGTATGAACACAGATGTAGTGATGACAAACTAAATAGCAGACTTCCTTGGTGGGTTTGGGGCTGCAGTGAATGATCCTCTACATTATTTTTGGTAATACTAAGAACCTGATTAAAGAAAGTATTTTATGAGGTACTGCAACATATATAACGTAGAGTTATGGACCACACTTTCTGCTATGGCTGTGGTGCTCAACAGATTGGTAGTGGATACAGCAGTCATTTGGTAGCCAGAAGGTGAGCAGTAACAGCACTAACACAATCACCGAAGGTCTGTAATTTACTTAGTTGCAGCCCTTGAAAATAAGTACAAGGACTTCTTACTTAAAATACATGACACCGAAAACCACAGATATTACAATAATATGAGACTGTTCAGAACAAAAGGCAGGACATTAGGCAGTGACCCTGCTACAAAGTTCTTTATAGTATGAGTTGTTGCTCCCTCACCCATTAAGACTGAGGAAGTAATTAAACTGCAAGAAACTGGCTTGGCTCTATGAATTTTTACTCAGCCCTCAATGAGCCAGTCATTGAATATAACGCCCCCTTTGGTATGTATCTGTCCAGACACATGCAACAACTGAAACACCCACACAGACACCTTCCTAAAAGAGTACAAGCCTAAACAAAATGTCCTACATAGACTGACTCAAAGCCTTGACACTATGCTCGTTATCCTACAGACTGCTAAGAGGTGACATGCCTGGCATGCAAGGCATCCACCAACTCATTACTGATGGATTTAGTGTACACAAACAAGTCAAACGACATCAGAAATGCTCTGTCTAGGGATCTAAACCTCCTCTGCAACATCAATAGAACAGTGTGCAGGGACAGGTATATTTCACAGAGGATACCACTGCTCTGGAACAGACTCCACATCCACATAAAGCAAAGTTCATCCCTGTCCATATTCAAGCACAACTTGGATATATGGATGAGAAATAGAAAATTTACCCCAGCACTGCTCCTTGTTCTACTAATGGACAGAGTCAGCTCATAAATGCTTTATCCCATGCATCGGTCCCCTCAAATTATCAATGGTATGATCCCACTTACTCTAATTAGGAGTAATATATGATTATCAACCATGTGATAGGTAAGGCCAAGCTCTAACCAAATCAGTTTATTATTTAATTAAATAAAGATTATTATTTAATTTAAAACATTTAATTAGAGCACAAGAAAGGAAACTGGCTAGACTTAAAATGGCCAACAAGGGCAGCTAGCCGAGTACTTACCTATGAACCTATGAACTAATGAATATTCCTAGGCATTTAGGTTATATATATAGGTTATTATTAGGCTAACTGCCCTTGCGAGCCATTTTAAGCCTAGCCAATTATCCCTTGTGAGATTCAAACCTTGCACCTTGTGTTTATAAGGCAAACACCTTAACCATTAGGCCACCCTCATAGGATGATACTAGGCTCCATCAGGGACACACGTGGGATCCCAGGGGTGTATTTACTGTTTCCCATCCAGTCGTCCAGGTTCTTATTAAAGAGGGCTTGAGAGGTACTCTACTTGACATAGAGAGGGAGTCTATTGCACAGATGGGGTAGTCTTTGGGACAGAAATATAATCCCCGAACAAGTTCTATTAATGTCACAGATCAGATTGAGGCCTTACATGCAGGTTGCGCTAGTTGAGTTTGACTTACAGATATGCAGCAACTCCATCAAGACTGGGTCTAAGATCACCTTGTATGCCAGACACAGGTCACCTCTGAGCGGTCTGTATGAGACTGAGTACAGGGATGGGGCTTTTAGCCTATGTGTATAGGATAGGTGTTTGAGACCCTGGATTTTCCTGGTTAGGAACCTCTGTGGTCTCTCCAGCTGCTGCATGTGCTTGGCAAGGTACATGCCAAAGGGAGCATTGTACTCGATAATGGGTCTGATAAGGGAGGAGTACAGGGATGTTATGACCTCCTTGTTCCTGAATGAAATACCCTTACTTATGAGATGGGCCATGTAGAAAGCCTTCTGTACAACAGAGACAATATGGTAGTCAAAAGTCAGGTTGCTATCAACCTGGGTGCTGAAGTCCCTCATGATTGACTGCATGCTTAGTATGTTGTTATTAATGTGATAATTAGTAACAATGCCATTTTCCCCAAAGGGGATAGTGATGCATTTCTTGGCATTCAGTTTGAGGCCATGCTTCTGGCACCAGTCGTTAGTTTGTGTAAGGCTGTCTTGGCGGATGTTGACATCACTAGGGGAATTTAAGAGAGTGCCCAGCTTACAGTCATCTGCAAACTTGGTCAGCCACAGACCACTGGTTTTGGCACCTCATAAAAGTACATCCCAAACTGTAGAGGCCCATAGACCAATCCTTGGGGTACACCACTCATTACGATCTACTACTAGAGTAGAATGCTTTTATTCATAGACTGCTTTTTTAGACTACAATGATGAGTTGCTGCTTTACTTGCTCACAGACTGGCAAGAAATATTTGATAGAAGTGGGCAATATTACACCAGCCCAAGATTACTTGGTTAAGTTATACCACTTTAAGAAGGGCGCTTTTCTTGAATGGTGCAATGTTGGGGTCAAGGGAAATGCATGTTACTCTGCAGTCATTCGCTGATTGAAACATGGCAAATACATTTATTTTTAGGAAGAGTGCAATGTGAGGGACTTTATGAGCAGATTCCATATTTGCTCCTCTGTACATCATAAAAATGACCATTTTCCTAATGGGGCCCTCTAGCCATTGTGAAAGAGGACAAAGTCTTAAGGCCTCCAACAACATAGTTGACTGGATACAAATGAGAACCTTATTCAGCAAAAAAGTATTTCAGACAAATCATCTCCACATAATAAAAATGAGCAAAATAGCCAGTCCATCAAGGGCTTCAGGGATTGTTCAACTTCATAAAATGTTTTTTTCTCCCAGTTTTTACTGAGTTGCAAGATAAATCTGAGATGTTGGAGACATTGTGCCTGAATGTATGGAACTCCTCCCGTGGAGCTGAAAAATATCTTTGGTGAAGAAGACTTTGTGGCACTATCCCAGCTGACAAAGCAGTGGCTGTTAAAGTTGTAATTCAGTTAACATGTGGCCAAGCTGAGTCACGCCTGTACCTCTGCTATGCTATTATGCATGATTTATGCAATATTTTCACTTGGTACTGTCTTGCCCAATGTTTGCTTGTGGGGGAATACTGGTTTGATGTTTCATACAGTAGCCTTTTTTGACTTGATCTGGACTAATATAATATTGAAGGTCATGTACTATTGGTGGTATGTACTTTAACAAATTTATACCGTATGTGTATCTATATATATATATATTTATATCTATATATTTGTTTATTTATTCTTAAAGAAGTGTGTTATATGTAGTGACAAGATTTTTGTTTTGGAGTGTAGGAGAGAATAGGTCACAGAAAAACTAGAGGTGATGAGAGAAAGGAAAAAATTCTGAAGAGATGTGAAATATATGTATTAGTAATCTGGCAGGTATAGCAATGGTAATAAAGAAATGCTGTGACAGTAGTGTTATAAGTGAAAGCTGTATGAAGTGGATTGAAAAGTAGGAGGAAAAGAAAGTTCAGGAGTGAAAAAGGAAAGTTAAGGGGACAGGAAAGTCTTTGAGTGGAAAAGAAAAGTAGGTGGATAGAAAAGTTTGTGAGAGAAATAAGAAAGGCAGAGAGGAATGTCTGTGAGTAAAAAGTGGGGGATAGGAGTATGATAGGACTGTGGTTGTAGTGTTTGAGGGGAAGATTGGTGATGAGAGTATTTAGGAACGTAGATGGGATATCCTGTGGTCATCCTGGGGATGTGATAATTACCTTAGTGAAATGTTGTTATTGGTTGGTAATTGTAAAATAAAAAAACAGCATGTCTTTGATCATGCTAACATAAAGCATATATTGTGCAAGAGCATAAGATGAAAAGAGACAGCCACATGGGTAATGGATCCCTTGTCATTTAGTCATTAACTCTGGTGACATACAGTTTATATTTGCCTGGAGGAATTCTGAGCTAACCCCAGGGATTATGGTATAATAAAGTTATTGTATGTAAGAGCTTGAAGTGTTGGTTCAGAGGGTGTATTGTTACAATCACTTTTAAGCATGAAATGGATAGTGAGGCAATATTTACTGGTTGGCAGGGGTGGCTCATGATACTGGCTGCTGAGATGAAGCCCAGCAATGAAAGTGAAATAAAGCAAAAAAATCATATATTTTATTTATTTATGAGGGACTGCAATATGTTTGCTTTGTTATTTGCCATGTGTATGTTTTTAATAGAAACATCGAAAGACTTCACGTTGTATGCTAAGCACAAATAAGTTTTTCTTGATGGTAGAAATAGACTTGATTAATATCTCTTTACCATCATAATGAGATGCATTTCAATCAAGCATGTGATCTATATAAATGTGATTAGATGGATTTTGAAAGTTAACGGTCTGATGAAGCCATAGTGAAAGCGCTTACCGAATTGTTACTCAATAAACAGATTTTTTTCTTTTAGACAAACGGAGTTTTATATGGTTATGTGAACACTTTATGTATGAACTGTTTAGACACCTTGGTTATCTCCTAGCCGCAACTATTGGATTATTTATTGGCGTATTCTTGGTGGGCAGAGAGATATTCATACTGTTGGAGACGTTAGTTCGTTATTTTATTTATTTGTTTAAAAAGTAGTCGGCATTCCCATTTCCTTGGCTTGAAACTCCATGTGCACAAGTAGCATGCATGGAGTTCTGAGTTCTGTTAAAGAATGAGTTTACTCCACTCACTAAGTTGTTTTCTAAAACAACTCATACCTCTCAACTGTACAGATTTTTTTCAGACTGTCCAGATTTTTGCCTCACCTTTTTTGGTCCATTTTAATAAAATTGTGCTTTTCTAGCAAATCATTGGCAAATTATTGAAGATTGATTTAAGTAGGAAAATCATGACAGACATTTCCATTTCAGACTTTATACCCTTCAGAAAATTCATGCAAAACCTGATATTCTATCTGCTTTCTAAGTTTGTAAGATTAATATTTAAAATTGTCCCTATTTTTTGGCCTTTGACCCCCATTATTTATGACTTTGTCCAGATTGTCCAGTGTGCGTGTGTGCGTGTGTGTGTGTGTGTGTGTGTGTGTGTGTGTGTGTGTGTAGGGAGTTTAATTAAATAAATTATTGTGGCCAATTATTATTTTTGTTGCATTCTGATATCTGAGGTGTACATAGTCACCAACTTAACTTCAATTGCTTGGTATACAATCTATGTGTGGATGAAAGTGACTGGGACTAATGTCATTTGCTCAAGTTAAACTGTCATTATACTGGCTTTGCAGGATGAATGTGCATCTGATCTGTGCAACGCAAGTTGGAATACTTGCTGTGACTACAGTTTGTATGAAGCAGTGTTGAAATGCACTACTGTGGCTATTATTTTTGTATCACAATCAGACGTCTGAGTTGTGCATAGTCAACAACTTTGGCTTTAATTGCAGGGCATAGGGGCTGTATTTCTGTTAAATACAGTTGAATTGCATTACTTTGGCCAGTATTTTTTATCACAATCAGACATCTGAGATATATTCAGTCAACATAGCAGCTAACATTGCTGGTTATAGGGGGTTTCTTTGAATGAGACTGACTGACTCTGCAGTGATTGTTCAAGTTAAACCATCAGTAGTTTGGCTTTGAAGGACTAAGGTGCAGTGGTGTGAAACAAGTTGGAATATTTTGGTGTAGCTACTGTTTTTTTGTGAAAGAAACTTGAAATAAATTACTGTGGCCACTATACTTTTATCATAATCAGACATCTGAGGTTTACATTATCAGGAAAGTGATTATAATTGGTGGGTATGAAGACTGGCTGTGGATGAAAATATCGTTGTGGCAGAAGGGAATGCAGTCTATCTAAAAGTAGCAAGTTGACCACAATTTCCTTCACTTTCCATCATCATCAAATATCAGTATTATACAGATTTAGAGTATGTTTGCTCCAGTCAGAGTAGGATGTCCACTTGGTTCTCTTTTTTAGTTTTTGACATGATTTTTACTGTCATTTATTCAGGGTAAACAGTCATTACTCTGCCTTTGCAGGACTAGTGTGCATTTATGTGATGCCAGCTAGAAAATATTAATTTAGCTCTTTTAACACACATCTGAGATGTGCACAGTCAATAAAATGAAAT